>NW_025363637.1:0-5529 GCF_016433145.1 Gracilinanus agilis
CTCCGCCCGCCCTGAGGGAGTGAGAGAGCAAGGGACGAAGCTTCCTGCTAAGGCCGGCCTAGCCCACCCGCCCTAACGTGGTGTGGTCGTGTGCGACCAACCTTCCGTGTGCGTGCGTGCGTGCATGCGCGTATGTCTGTGTCTGTGTGTGTCAGTGCCTTTGAGTGTAAGTGCGTGTGTCGGAGAGACAGATTGGGTGGCCACGTGTGTGTTTCTGTGGGTGTGATTATGTGACAGGCGTTGTGATTATGTGTGTGGGTATCGTTGTATGTGCGTATGCAACTGATAGGGTGACCACGTGGGTGTTTCTGTGTGGGTGTGACTGTGTGATGGGGGCTGTGCTTATGTGACTGTGTCTGGGTGTGCTTCGTGGGAAGGAGCTGGGGGTTTGGGGGTGGGGCAGAGAGATTGGTGTGAGGTCACGTGAGCATGTATATATCAGTGTAGGGTGACTGTGGTGTGGGCTGTGATTATATGTGTTTTCTCAGGCTCCTGCATGCCTAGTGGCCCCTCAAATACCTTTATCTTTGTCTCTTTTTCAGTAGACCGTAATCTCCCTGAGGGCAAGGAGCCATTTGATAATATTGCCTTTGACTTTCCTTATAGTAGCTACTTAATAAATGCTTGTTAAATTGAGAATCTGAATCATAGGATCATAGATTTAAAAGTGGAAGAACTTTTAAAACCCATAGAGTCTAAACCCCACATTTTCTGTGGAAGGGAAAACTTCACCCCAACATGAGGATTTCCCACCCTATCCTCCACTTACATGGATAAAAAAATGAAAACTCAAGAGGTTAACTGTCTTTGCCAGGGCCACAAAGCTGGCAACTGAGCCAGGTTCTGAATATCTTCCTTATGCCAAGTCCAGGACTCTACTATGTCAGCTGCCTCCCTAAGGGCAGCTAGGTGGCTCAGTGGATTGAGAGCCAGGCCCAGAGACAGGAGATCCTGAGTTCAAATTTGGACTCAGCTACTTTACAGTTATGAAACCCTGGGCAAGTCACTTAATCCCTATTGCTTAGCGTTTAATGATCTGCTTTGGAACTGACAAAGGGTATTCATTCTAAGATAGAAGGTTAGGGCTTTAAAAAAAAAGTAGAAATGGTTTCCACTAGAACAATGAGTTGGGGGAAGTATCTTCAAACAGGCTGCATGACTATTTGTCCATTGTCTAAGTCTTTTTCAGATATGATTTGGGATAGCGACTGCTGAGATCCCATCCAATTTGAGGTCCTAGGTGTGTAATTCTGGCCCTAAGAATGGATGTTTCCTCCCAGGATGAAGCATGTTACCCATATTCTGATAGAGAAGTGATGAACTCATAAGGCAGAAGCCATACATTCAGATGTGGAAATTTGCTTTACGTGGCCAGACATTTATTACAAAGATTTTGTTTATTCCTTCTTTTTTTCCAATGGGGTAGAAGGAAGGAGATGGAGTCTAGTGATAGGTTGCTAAGGGAAAAAATACAGAAAAAGATAGGGGAAAAAGAAAGTGTTTTTGAAACATTTTTAGGACAGCACATGAAAGAATAGAAGGAAGAACAGAAGGAAACATAAATAGAACAGTTTTGAAAGCTCCATGTTGCATTTATCATACACATAAAAGGAAAAACAAGTTATACACAATAGATCCATAGTTTTACGTACAATCCTTTTTTCTGGTCTACTTTACACACAGAAATGATCACTTTGTTTGGTGGTTTAAGTTCAGAATAAAAAAAAATAAAATTTAGTTGGGGGAAAGTGTCCCCTATGATGCTATCCTGGGGTTCTCTTCTCAATGCTTATTCCCGTGGCAATCATGTGCATTGGATTGTGAAATTTTTTTTAAACCCTTACCTTCTGTCTTGGAACCAATAGGTTCCAAGGCAGAAGAGTGGTAAGGGCTAGGCAATGGGGGTTAAGTGACTTGCCCAGGGTCACATAGCTGGGAAGTATCTGAGACCATATTTGAACCTAGGACTTCCCAGTCTCTAGCCCTGGCTCTCAATCCACTAAGCCACCCAGCTGCCCCCAGACTGTGAACTTCTTGAAGTCAAGAGCTGTCTTTTGCCTTCATGTCCCCAACAATTAGCACAATGTCTTGGGGCATGGTAAAGATTTAATAAATGTCTGTTCAATTGTTATCTCTACATAGATAATTTCTAAATCTCTAGATCCAACCTTGATCTCTCTCCCAATCTCTAGTTTCATATTTCTAACTGTATAGAAGACTTCATCAAAACAGAACTCATCTCCCCTAAATCCTCTACTTTAAAGCCTTATTTTTCTTGAGGATACCACCAACCTTCCAGTCAGAATCAAAACTTGAGTCATCTTTAATTCTTTCTTCTCCCATATTCCCTCTCCCTCCCCTAGATACTTCTATATCCACATCCAATAAGCTGTCAAATTATGGCCATCCTGTGGTGAGTGTGTACAGTGATTCCAAGGAAGAAAATCAGTAAAGAGCTATGCAATGTGAATTCAGTGACTTGCCTAGTCACAACCAAATTTGTACTCAGGACCTCCCATCTCTAGGCCTGACTCTCACTCCACCAAGCTACCTTTCTGCCCTTCCCATTTTCTCTTTATAACAAAGCAAGGAGACCCTCTAAGGGTCAGCCAAGATGTCATCTTCTCCATGAAGCCTTCCCAGAGTTCTCTGCTTCCTCAAACTTCTAGAATACCGTGTCTGGATTTCTCCTTTGCCCCATCACAAACTATACCATGTCACATTTATTTAGGTACAAGCTATATTCCTACTTCTATTCCCCTCAAGTAGAAAGTAACCTTCTGTTTTTTAATCTTTGCATCCCCAGTGCTTTGTTTGGTTCTTTGCTTATTACTGATGGTTGTAATAAATGTCTGTTAAATACTGAATGTTTCTTGAATGAAGAAATGATGTCATTCTGTCTTCATGAAGGGTATAGATATGTGACATCGTATATTAGTAGTAGGACTGTGTGGTATGAGGTATAGGTATGTGACACCAACTGTATAGCTGAGAAGTGTAAGTATGGAACAGGGATTGAGTGTGTAATATGAAGAGTGTAGGTATGGCACTGTATGTAAGGAGGAAGGATTTGACAGCGTGAGTGTAGGAATATGAAGGGAGTTGTAAATGTGACACTAACAGAAACATCATCTTGTGTGTATAAGACAAAGCAGGCTGAGGCAGAGGACAGACACAGAGAGACAGAGACAGAGAGACAGAGAATAAAGAAACTACTTATTGTAGGGAGTGGTAGAGCAAGGGCTGCCAGTCCTTGGATCCAGTGACTCTCTGTGACTGCCTATCCCTGAAGAATAGCCCTTCAGAGACATGATGATAGTTATTCAATCTCCCTTCTGTCCCTCTCCTCCTCTCCTGAACAATTCAAGCTCCTTCTGACTATGTCTTCAGGCCCAGAGAACAGGATAAGCAAACAATTCCTCCACCATAGAGAAACTTAAATTTTAGGAGTCATATATTCTGGCGACATCATCCAAAAATAAAGTCAGAGCTAACTGAAATCAGCTGTTGGCCTTCAACGATTGGGATTAACTCATCTTTCTTGACCTGATTCCTCCTCGATTTTCTGAGACTTCGTACTCTCATGATTCTCTCTTCTAGCTCTCCTTCATTGTTTCCTGGGCTATTTCTTCTCCTTAAGTGTGGATGTCCTCCCCAAAGATGTGCTATCAACTCTTTTTTTCTTCTCTCACATACTCTTTCCCTTGGTGATCCCACTGTTTCCCAAGGTTCTGACTCTTTAGGTAGAATGCTTTCATGGAAAGAGCCCTGGCTAGCTTTGGGAGTCAGGAAAACCTAGGCTCAAATCCCGGTTGTGGCATCTGCTACCTGCATAACAAGTGAGAAGTATCATCAGGTGGGGACTCAGTTTCCTCATTGGTAAAATGAGGAAAATGAGAGGGTTGCACTAAATAGGCACTGTATAGACACTGTCAGCCCCCCATTCCATGCCAAGGATTCCTCTTAGACTCTTGAGACTCTCCCAGGTCCCACATCCAATCAACTGCCGGTTTCTGCTTCTTTCTATATCTACTGTTTCTCTTGGATCCAGGCTCTCTGCACCCCTACAACTACCCTCATTCAAGCTCATGTTGCTTCTTACCTTGAATATTGTGATAGCCTAAAAATTGGCCTTCCTGTCTCCAGTCTATCACCAATCAAAACTCATTAAAATAGTTGTGGGGTGGCTCAATGAATAGAGAGCCAAGCCTGGAAAAGAGAGGTCCTAGGTTCAAATCTGGCCTCAGACACTTCCCAACTGTATGACTCTGGCCAAGTCACTTGACCCCCATTGCCTAGCCCTTACCACTCTTCTGCCTTGGCACTGATACTTAGTATTAATTCTGAGACAGAAGGTAAGAGTTTAAAACATATATATTTATGCATGAATATATATTTAATATATTTTATGTTAATGTTTATTATTTTATATATTAATTAAATCAATACTCTGTTATTTCATTATAATTGATTTATTAAAATATTTTACTAATTAAATTAAAATATATTAATATTATTTGTAATATAAATAACATTAATATTTAATGTAGTTGTTTGTATATATTCAATATATACATACATATATAAATATATATATGCACACACACATATATTAAATCATGTTGGATCCTCATAACAATCCTTTGAGGTAGGTGCTATTATTATCCTCATTTTACAGTTGAGGAAACTGAGGCAAATAGCAGTTAAGTGACTTGACCAGAGTCACCCAGCTTCCTGACTCCAGGTCTAAGATTCTATCCACTACATCCCTTAGCTGCCTATCAGTGGCCTTCCTAAAATGGCAGACTACTGGATTGAACAGTGCATGGAGCATTAGTCCCAGAGTTGAGATCTGAGTTCAGATCCCACCTCAGATAGGACACTACCTAACCTTCAATTCTGCCCAATAACAAATTAGAGCCTTTTGTGGCTTCCATATCATTCTGCAGGCTTAAACGGAATTTGCAGCCCACTAAAAATCCCACGTATTTTTATTTTTTACACAAAACACTAAAAACCCCACATATTTTTATTTTTTACACAAAATACTATCTAGTCCTACCTTCTACAGCTTGTACTTGTAAAGTGAATTTATTTTAACCCAAATATAAAAATATTAAATTGTATTAAATCGAATAAATATTCGGCCCCACTTTCCATTTTGTCATCTTTTGGGAGCTGAACACTGAATGTCAATGCATTCGTTCTCCCTCCTGGCTTTTGGATCCTCTGCAGATGGGATAAGCCTTATCCACTCTCCTCTGTCCTTCCCTTAACTGCCATGGGGATTTACTAAAGCATGAGACTGGCCTACAGTGATGTTTGGTGTTTCCCTATTGCCTCCAGGACCAAATAGGAAATCCTCTGCTTTTATATGATTATTCCCTTACAGAAATGAACAATATTGAAATATGTTTTTGCATGATATATATATATATATATATATATATATATCCCAGATTGAATTGCCTGCCAGCTCCAGGAGCAGGGAGGGAAGAAGGGAGGGAGACAATTTGGATTATATAGCTT
>NW_025363638.1:0-1417 GCF_016433145.1 Gracilinanus agilis
AGCAGGAAGGTCCTGCAGCTCTGTTTTGTTGTTGGATATGATTTTCTATACCCCTTGATGTACTTGGTTTTCATTGGCATTGAAGGGTTTTCACAGAGGAATCTACTTTTGCTGCTTCTAAGCTGCCATCTTGACTCTGCCCCCCACACATTAAAATTATTAAAGAGAGCTTTAAGCCAATTTATTTTCGTAGTTTTGTTGGATTTAAAAATCAGTCTGGCAGTCTACTGATCTATTTCTGGCCTGGGCAAGCTACCCCCAGCTCCCAAGGTTTCCCAGCAGTCTTCCTTATCTCCCCCTATCATAAACCTAAAACTGAAGCTATCTTATCTGAACCTTCTTGAGGAATGTTCGTCTATGTTTGCCTGCTTTACAATATTTGCCAAATGCTTCCAGACCCCTGACCCTGAAACTCCCCCCTCCCCAGATGCTTCCTGACCACCTGTCCCTGATACTACCTTGATAATTATGTATGTACCAATCCCCTTCCCCAAACATTTCTATATAAACTCTTGGCTGAGAATTCCAAGGGGTCGTTCAGGCATGCCTCTCTGCCTAGTGACCCTAGCTATTATTGCTAGTAAAGAATGAGCCTCTTCTTGCATATTGCATTGTCAGTGTGATTCTTCCTTCGGCCATGAACCTGGGTTAGGTATTAAAATTTGGATACAATAGTTTATTGCTTATTGCTGCTACTACTTAGCATTCTGAAGTTTCCATTTCCAGTCTCTGATGCTGATGTCAATACAGCTATATCAAGCATGAAATAAAAGTTCTGTTCTTTAAATTTCAGAGGGAATAAATAAACCAAATTTCCTCTTCTCTATCACTGTCACTATCTAATGTATGTATGGGAGGTAGGGAAAGGAGAGAATATACCATTCTTCAAAAAGGAATATTTTTAATAAAGTAAGTTGTAAATAGAATACTTATGTAATGTAAATAGCATGTTATTCTTCTGAAAAAAAATTCCTTCACTTTCTATTGTTGATACTTGAATCTTTCCAATACAAAAAGCAAAAGATGTTCTCACAATGTGGTAAGAAAATGTAAATCACATTTCAAATTTTCCCCTCTGATTTTAGTCCCAATATTCAGATATTAAGTTTATATAGATTGTGGAATTTGAGTGTATTTTCTCTCCAACAAAATATATTTTAAAATATATATGATTTTTAAAAGAAAGAAACAGACATCAGAGAAAGGATGTCAGATATGAGAGAAAAATGGTCAAGATGACTGACTTGCAAACTGTGAAACTAGAAGAAGTAGAAGAGCAGAGAAAAAGAATATAGAAATAGAAGAAATATATAATAAAGCTATCAAGATATAGCAGAATCTGGTTTTAAAGAACTAAAGAGAGGGTTTTATATTTAATATTTGAAGTAACAGAGTTTACTTCCACTAGATTTAATTA
>NW_025363639.1:0-1662 GCF_016433145.1 Gracilinanus agilis
GTCTCTCTCTCTCTCTCTCTCTCTCTCTCTCTCTCTCTCTCTCTCTCTCTCTCTCATAGGTATAGGCTGTTCCACTTCCCAACAGGGCAAGAAGAAAAATCTCGTGCTGATATTTCTGTCAACTCAAAAGAGGGACAAGATGGCGGCTCTCGCTAACTCATTAGCAGGATTCAGATCAATAGAACATGCTGTCTGCTTCTTGCCAGAGATTTGAATTTTTGCAGCCCTGCGTCCTGTGGTGGAACAGTCAGCTGCCCTGCTTCCTCCCTTCTAAAGGCTCAGTCAGACAGTCACAGACTGCCACCAGTTCATCAATCAAGGCTCTCCTAGGCCTACACAGAGGAGGGGTCAGTTGTCAGTCTACACAGGTCAGATCGACTCCACATCCCCAGGCTCCCTGGCTGCACTTCAGATGGATGCTTCAGGCCACACTTTGGTTGATTGGCATTTTATTTAAAATAATTTTGAAATGGGAAGATGAGAAGAAGAGAGGAGAGGAGAGGAGAGGAGAGGACAGGAGAGGAGAGGACAGGACAGGAGAGGAGAGGAGAGGAGAGGACAGGACAGGAGAGGACAGGAGAGATCAAAGGAAGGCATACAAGAATGACAACACAGTCACTGTCCTATCTTGGTTAGCGAGCCCTGGGAAAATCCATTTTCACCCTTATTTCCATGCTGCATTCTAGATGCTGAGACTCCATAAAGCATGGTTTCCTTCCCTTCCAAAAAAAGAAAGAGAAAAAGGGAATCACTATCACCTTTCAATTGAAACCAAAAGCATGGATTGTTCCATGGAGGAAAACAAAAGAAGAAATCACAAGTACTCCACAATAGGCATAAGGGGGCAGCTTGGAGGCACAGGAAAAAAGAGCCGGGTATAGAGACAGGAGGCCTTGGGCTCAAATCTGACCTCAGATACATCCTAGATGTGTGACCTTGGGCAAGTCACTTAACTCCCTTTGCCTAGCTCTTGCTGCTCTTCTGCCTTGGAATTGATATATCATCTAAGTATCTATTGAGTCTAAGATGGAAGCTCAGGGTTGTTTTTTTTAAATAAAGATAACAGTGAGGCTAAGCCTTGCCAGGGAGAAAACTGCAACTTCTTCCTCTCATGACAAGACAGCAAGAGGATCTGACTATTAAACCTGATGTTTTTAATGCAGTGCTTCTTGCTGCTCTGAACTCAGAGCTAGCTTAGAGAATGGGGAGGCCAAGAAGGCCCAATGAAGTCCAAGGCCTTCTGTTACAAAGGGCCCTCAAGGGTTCTCAATCGGCCACTCTACTGACAGGACCCATGTAGCAAATAGGAATCTGGACGAGTGGCCTCCCCATCTCCCCACAGCAAGCCAACAAAGGCCTTCGGTTGCCCATTCCTTGTTTTTCCATCTCATTCCCCGTTAGATTATAAGCTCTTTGAGGGTAGGGACTATCTTGACTCTCTTGGTATCCCCCATGTCTGGCACAGTGCCTGGTAGGCACTTAATAAATCTTTATTGATAGATTCATCATTCCCTTTAGATGACTAATTTTCTGCAAAGCACACTGAACTGTGTCTTCCATTCTTAATCCACAGAAGGGAAAATCTGCCTTAAAGCCTTCAGATACTGTTTTTCTCTGACAGGTCTTCTTGCTAAGGCAGCCATGGCCTTTGATTACTCTGAC
>NW_025363640.1:0-6399 GCF_016433145.1 Gracilinanus agilis
GTGTTTATATCTCCTTGCCATTTTCAGCTGGTCCATTTGCCATTTGTCCATTTGATCATCAAAGAATCTCATTTTTTCAATGACTTTTTTCTCTTTTGATTCATTTCTTTACACTTGGCTCTGGTGTATCCCTTGCAAGTGATCCTCGAATAGTTTTTTGGGTAACATATCATTGAAAACGAATATATCACATTGGTGAGCATCCCACAGTCTTAGTTGTATAGTACAGGTCTTGAATACCATCTGGTTAAAACCCCTCATTTTACAGATGGGGAAAGTGAGGCTCAAAACCAATAAATGACTTACTCCAGGTTTGATGGATAGTAAACAATAGAGCCAAGATTCGAACAAGGGTTTCTAACTCCATTATACTGCAATTGATGCTACACCACAACTTTAAATAGGATACAAAATATTTGGAAGATGGAATTGTAGCTGACTAGTTAGATAATGTAGAAATGAATGTCTTGCTATTATTTTCCCTACTAGTGGATGCTTTCTGAATGTTTTAGGCCAGAATAATAATCTCTTGCGTCTAATAGTCATTGGAACTGGTGAAGATAAAATGTTTTCTTCTAATTTTATCTTTATAGAGCCTTGACATAGAATGGAAATGTAAAGAAAATAAAAAGTCTCATAGATGCCTAATTTCTGATAATTGGTTATTAATCAAAGTTTGGCTCACTATTTAATATTTATAATACTATTTAATCAGTAAATTTTCCTCATTCAGTTTTATCTGAAAGAGACCATTTATCCACAGCCTTTTCTAGTTGTTTTAATATGTATTCTTGTTGAATTTTTTAAGTATCATACTATCACAGTGGAAAGCTGTTGATCATAAATAGTTTCAGGGAAAATGATATTCATATAAGATCTTCCATTTTCAAGATTCATGGTATTCAATTTTTTTCCTAATTAAATTCACCTGTGAGCAAAACTAGACCTTATTTTATTGTCTTATAATTACTTGGACAATATGATTTATCCTGTTATGTCTAGTAATTTTAAAAGAGAATTTAATTGTTTTCCTCACATATTGGTACAGCCTCAAGTTCAATACTTTGCTAATTTTAAAAACCAAAACCAAATTATTCTCCTAATTAGTAAAGGAAAAACAGAAGAAAAATAGTTCTTGACGCTCACGATAACCAAGTTTTGTCACTGAGGTCCTACTAGAATGTTAGTGGACCAAAATCTATATAGCAAGACTGCTTACTGACCCATGGGCAATAGAGCATCCTCTTTTTTTCTTTTTATGGCAATGAATATGAAAATAGTTATTCATTCTTGCCCCCTTCTCTGCCTTCTGAACAATGAGAAGCAATATGTGATATTAGAACAGATATTTTTCTAAAATGAATCTTAATTGTCCCAAATGGAAACTGAACCGAGGTCTTGGGTTTCACTAATTCAACTATTCCATAAATTTTACAGTGTCTAGGGCCTAGGCCCTCTGAAAAGCCTTTGAGAATGTCCTTCCGCATTAAATAATCCTTTCACCCAAAAGCTCAAAATAATCTGGATGTAGCTGATCATAGAGGGCAAACACTACAAAGTGAGACTAAATTGGTCCTGTTGAAGTGTCTAATTTGTAGGACTAAGCACCAAACCTGTGATTTCATTGAAAAAAGTTTCCAGATGAGGAAATTCCCTTGACCAAATGGCAGTTTCTCTGCAACTTAGTTTCCTTGAATCCTGAAAGGTAAAGTGATTTCTTTAGGATTATACATCCAGTGTATGTCCTATGGACAACTCTTTATTTATAGGCATGAGAGTAGGATAACCAATTCATTGAGTCTTTCATTATGACCTTAATGTTTCAGATTATAATATGCTGAGAATTAATCAGGACTGAAGGGATTTCTAAAAAACCCCTTTCTTCCTTCCCCGCCTTCTCCAAGAAAATAGCTAGCTTTTAACACTTTGGGACTGAGAGTCTCTGTTTCCTTACGCTGCTCCACCGCTCAGTTCTTTGCAATTCTCCCATGTGTGAAGTAGACCCCTGCAGAAAGTAGTTCCATCTGTCAGTCACGGTGTGTAATCACAATTCTAGAATTCCAATTTGCATAGGTCTTGCTTTGTTAAAAAAAAAAATACCAGGAGACTAAGAAGCTTTCAGAATGATGGGAGGGAAAGGAATCGGAGGGGAACCAGCAGGGAAAGAAGAAAAAGAGACAATGAAAAGAGTCTAAAATAAATGTATTGGATAAAAGAGGTTTGGGAATTAATAGGGAGATCAATCTTGTCTTAATGGGGAGAATTCGAGAGGGGGGAAAAGAAGGAGCTGAGATATATAGAGAAGAACTGTAAGAATGGACAAAAAGAGAGAGAGGGAAAATAAACATGTATATTTTTCACCCTTTTAATGCAGTTTTTTCCATTTCTTCCTCCCTTATTTCTCACTATGCGTTGCTGTCCTCACCATGCCAGTGTGCTTGTTACAAAAATCCTAATACCAGAAAATTTAGAATCTAACAGGGACTTCCAAGAGGTGACCAAAGTAGAGTTTCTGTATAGGAAACAAAAAAGGACAATATCTTCCTTGATAACCCCTTCAAAAATACATACCTAAAATTATTGTCTTTGTTCTACAGTAGCACAAAATACCACTTCAGTAGCTGCTAACTGCATTTCTGAGGCATTTTCCCAGAAGAAAAAAAATGTTTCAAAATGAGTTTAAAATGTGTGCCTGTTAGATGTATGTTATGTTTCAGTTTCTCCAGTCATTATTGCTATATTCAGCTGAATAGCATGTCAACCAGATGCTCCTAGGTTCAAGAACTGAAAATTGCCAGGTCTGGCAGACATCTTCAGTAGTTGAATAGATACTCCCCCCATCCCAAATATATCATATCACACTTATGAGATTTCAAAATATTGCTATCTTGATATACCATCCAAGCTGTCATCTTTTGTGTTCAAATAATCCTCTCCTTGACCCTTTGTATTTCTCATCTTTTCCTGTCCATCCCCAACTCTCATATTTTGTATGATGTTTCTCTTTTCTTCTCCAAGCTAACCTATAAAGTATTAGTGTGTTCAATCTGATTGCTACCATTATTCTGCAATATTAAACAACCTTGCTTCTATTAGCCCTTGAGACAATGGATAGGGCAAAGCTTTTAGAAATGCCACCCTTGAGAAATTGATCCCAACAAGTATAGCTGGTCCTTTCATTTTATTTCCTGTTTATACACACTAACAGAAGCAGAATTTTCCCTAAATACCTAAGGGGCAACCAAGGGATGATGGAAGATATCAAAATCTTTGGGACCCAAGACTTTCCCCAAAACTCAAAAATGTGGGATTCCAGATATCATACAGGAGGCACATTTTCAGATATTTTGTCCTAGTATTTATTTGAGAAAAGCTGGATTTTACCTCTGATATGATCTTTCTGGTTATCCAAGAACTAAAGTGGGCCACTCGACTGCAAACAAGAAATATTTGGTGCTGAGAGATGGTCCTGCAATCTCTAGGACATGTTTTGAGTTGTTGTTGTTGTTGTGTGTGTGTGTGTGTGTATGTGTGTGTGTGTATTCATATTCTCCCAGTTGGTTCAGCTCCAAAGATCTCATTGTGAATCTACTTTTCTTTCTCTAGAGGTATCAGGCAAGAAGTTGCTGCATTTGTGTATCTCCATTTCTCAAAAGTAAAAGTAGTAGAGGAGGAAGAGATGACCTATAGAGAAAGACATATACATATATGTATATATCCACATGTGTGTATATGTGTGTGCAGATATATTCCATAATTTTAAGGGGGTATTAAATTACCAAAAAGATCATATTGTCAATGAAATGGAATGTTGTCATGGTTTAATAAGATAGTAAACTTATTCTACAACTTGAGTTCATTAGATGAAAAAGTAGACTACTCCCCTGATCTCTTTCCCAAGAATTTCAGGAATTTTTCATCTAGGGTTTTCTGATTGCACCAACTGAAATGTTAGAAAAGGAATCTCTTGGAGGTGCTCAGTATTTCATAAAAATTTAGAATAAATCAGTAGGAAATTTTAAAGTAAATGTTCAAATAATTATTTTGAATATATTATGCTTACTTATACAGTGATATTAGTTTTACATAAAAAAAACTTTGAGGCACTACTGTTTTTAGACTGGATATGCACGTAAGGGCACATGCTTACCTCATTGATCTGTTCCAGAAAAATTACATAGTGATAAATTGTAATGTCTCACTCCCAGCTAGGGAAATCAGAAGAGACTTCCTATAAGAGATGGCATTAAAACCAAGTTTTAGAAGAAACTAAAAAGTCTTAAGAGGAAGAGATGAAGGGGAAATTTTTTTCCATACATGAGAGGATGACCTGTACAAAGGCTAAGTAATGAAAGTTGGAATGTAGTATATAATGGCTTTTTAATTTCAAACAAAGAAGTTTGCATTTTATCCTAGGAAGCTGTGTAACCGTGGTGGGTAAGCCATTTAACCCCAGTTTCTTCAGCTGTAAAATGAGGGTGTTAGCACTCAAGTTAACTGTTAGTGATAAGAAACCAATGGAGCTTCTTGAGTAAGGGGGTGATAGGTTCATGCATTTCCTTTAGAAATGCCATTTCAGCCACAGTGAAGTAGGGATTGGAAAGGGAAGAAACTGGAAACAAAGAGAACACTTAGGAAATTGTAATAATTCAAGCAATAAGTAATGAAGACATGAATTAGGGGGTGGTCATGGGAATGAATACAAGACAGATATTAAGGGATAATTTTAAAGCAGACTTGACAAGATTTGGGTTGAGTGAAAATGAATACCTAAGACTGATTCTAAGACTGTGATTCTGGGTGACTAGTTGAATGGTGATACTCATAACAAAAATAGGAAAAATAGGGAAAAGATTTGGGCTTGGGTTAAAGATAAGTTTTTAGACATAGGCTTATAGATATAAACCTAAAAAGGACCTCCGAGGCTATCTAATCTAGTCCCTTTATTTTATAGACAAGGAAACTGAGGTCTAGGGAATATAAATAACTTTTCCAAGGCTGACAAAGTCTACATCAGAGACATGATTTTAAATCCTGATTTTTCCAACTTAGAAATCATACAATCTAGCCACTTTTTTTACAGATGAGGAAACTGATGCTCAGAAGGACAAAGTTCTGGAGGTCCAGTAGGTAGCCAAATCAAGACTAAAGTTCTGATTCATAAGCCAGTCTTCTTTCACTGGTTCTGGAGAGGGTTACTTCCAAAGAATGACTGTGCAACCAAGAAGAGATGACTTGAGCTGAAATGAAACCATTATACTGAACTTTGTACTTTGAATGGAACTCATTAGTGTTCTTTTGTTGTATTGCTAACTAAAACTCTTTGAAATGAAATGTTTCCTTTATTATAAAAAAGGAATTAATAGTATTCTGCTCTGCCAAGAGAGTAACAGATTTTTATGATATTTTAGGAAATTACATTAGCAGTGAAAATTTGATATATTTTTGTATTAATAATGGGCCCATGTGTTGCCAGGAGCCCTTGTGCTAGTAGGGCTACTCCTCATGTCTGCAACATGGGAGTATTGTTGTGTGTGATGAAGGGAGGTAGGATAGGCATTCTAGCCTCTCCTCCAAGAGAGATTTTCCTTACTTCCAGGAGGGGAAATAGGAGGTTGGAGCCAGGGAAAGAGAGAGCGAGGATTCCAGGATAGAATTTTATCTCTCTGCTCCCTCAAATATTACTTATCTAGGTGATATGATTGAGTTCAATCTAACTTGTGATTGCTTTGTCATTATTTGAGGAAAGGGGTCCCCAAACTTTATAACCAAGGTTTGATCCCTTTCCCATCATAAAACTGTTCCACAATGAATACACATAGCAAATAGTATGGAAAATCCATTTATCCAAACTGATAGCAAAACAGAAGTCAAAGAAGACATACATAAGAAAGTAAAATAAATATACCAAAATTACAGAGTTATCTCATTACCATTGGGAGCAAGATAACTCAGCTCGACAAAAAGAAAGTGTCCTTGATCTCACCCAAGGAGAAATTCCTCCATTTCTAGTGTAGCAAGTTGGAGACAGGGATATGAAAGAAATTTCCAGCTCTTCTCATGTGTTGCCACAGTCTTTTTCTTCAGCAACATGAAATGGAGTTGTACTCTTCCATCTTCCCTCTTAAAACTAGAAACCAGAAGCACTCAAAGCAACAAAACTTGGAAAAGGCTGAAAATGAATGGCACTCTCCTATTCTCAGCAACTCAGCCCCGTCCCTCAAGAAGAACAAGACACACATTGGCTGCCAATAAGGAGAGAATCTTCTACCAATGGCCTTGGAATACTTTGAAGGCAGGAATATGCATCAGGTTTAGAATATGAACTGTGGGGAGGGAGGGAAGGAAGGAAGGAAGGAAGGAAGGAAGGAAGGAAGGAAGGAAGGAAGGAAGGAAGGA
>NW_025363641.1:0-5125 GCF_016433145.1 Gracilinanus agilis
GCATACCATGCAGAAGTTGTGATTGGACCACAGTCATTGCTCCAGGGGCAGAACCAGACAAGTAAAGGCTGAGGAGGTGTTGAGGAAGCAAAGATTTCCCCATTTCATCAAAGATCTCCTGCCTAGAAGGCAGCCTGGCTCCTATATCCACATATAAGTACCCAGAAAACCAAAGAGTGGTCCCATAGTCAAGGTGTTGATCTGGGAACAGAGCCCATAACTAAGCTGGGGCTTCAGGGGCTCTGACTACAGCTGTGGTATTTAGAGGTCATCCTGACCGCATTGCCAGTCCTTCAATAGTTGAGGATTAGCTGAATTTAATGTCTAGTTAGCAAGAATAATTAGTAAATTCCCAATTCTGTGACCCTAGGCAAGTCACTTACTTCCAATTGCCCCGCCCTTGCAGCCATTCTGCTTTAGAATCGTATTTATTTATTTATTTGGTTGTTTGTTTGTTTAAAGGCATTTCTTTTTTTTTTTTTTTTAAACCCTTACCTTCGGTCTTGGAGTCAATACTGTGTATTGATTCCAAGGCAGAAGAATGGTAAGGGCTAGGCAATGGGGATCAAGTGACTTTCCCAGGGTCACACAGCTGGGAAGTCTCTGAGGTCATATTTGAACCCAGAACCTCTCATCTCTAGGCCTGGCTCTCAATCCACTGAGCTACCCAGCTGCCCCTAGAATTGGTATTTAGAATCCATGAGGGTAGGACAAAAGGAAAAAGTTAATAATAATAATAATAATAATAATAATAATAATAATAATAATAAAGAAGAAGAAGAAGAAGTTAAAAATGTGGAGTTCCCAGGTAGGAGCTTATTCCTTTGACAAGTTAGTCCCTGGCCTGGTTCTGCTTTGTTTCCTCCACACTTCAGCAGCCTCCTTAGCAGCAGCCTCTCTATTACTCTTCCCAAACCTCCTTTTCTTGTCTCTTTTTCCAGGTTTAAAAAATTGCTCATTACAAGCGGTTGGAGAAAAAAAAATAACTAGGATATTGTATCTGGATTGACTTTGAGCAAGCTATAGTCTGGGTCTTAGCATGTACTCTCTTCTGGAAGGAGACGAGGACAAGACCAGGTCAGGAGTCAATGTTCTCTGAAAAGCAGTTTTGTTGTTGTTGAGTCATGTCTGACTCTTCATGACCCCATCTGGAGTTGTCTTGGCAAAGATCCTGAAGAAAGGGCAGCTAGGTAGCTCAGTAGATAGAGAATCAGGCCTGGAGGCAGGAAGTCCTGGGTTCAAATCTAGATTAAACATTTCTTAGCTGTGTGACCCTGGGCAAGTCACTTAACCCCCATTTCCAGCCCTTACCACTCTTCTGACCTAGAGCCAACACATATTATTGATTAGACAATAGAAAATAAAGGCATTAAAAAAAAAAGATACTGGAGAGATTTGTTTGCTTTTTCCTTCTTCAGATCATTTTTATAGATGAGGAACAGGATTAAGTGACTTGCCCAGGGTTACACAGCCAGGAAGTGTCTGAGGCCAGATCTGAACCCACAAAGAAGTCTTCCTGGCCCTAGATCTGGCATTCTATCCACTATGCCTCCCAGCTACTTCCCTTGAAAAGCAGGGTAGGTGGGGTAGAGGAACTGGATTTGGAGTCAGAGAATTAGGTTTAACTCTCTACTCAAGCTATTTATTGGGTAATGTTAGACCAGTCATTTCAATTCTCTGGGTCTTGGGGTCCTTATCTATAGTTTGAGAGGGTTGAATTATATGTGTAAGGTTGATTCCAACTCTGGATCACAGAAAATAACATCTGGAAGGGTTAACTATGGGGTAGTTCTCTCATTTTCATCTACATAGTAAATAGCTGGAAATCAAATTCTTTTATTAGGGAGCATGACTGACAGGAAAGTACTTATACAGGATTACCTCCTGGGTTGAATTTGTTATAAACTAAACACTGTTTAAATTCAAATGAATGCAAGTCAAAGAATTTATTGAAGGTTTACTACTATTTGTTAATGTCCAGCCCTGTGGGTAGACTCTGTTAAGGAGAATGGATAAACAAATGGAAAAAAAAAAGAGAGAGAGAGAGAGGAATAACTATTGGATATAGGAGAAAGAAGTCCAGGTTTCTGCCCTCAATAATAGGAATCTAATAACCCTTACAAAGATGCTCCCCCAAACCCCATCTATATGGTAGATAAGACCTGTGTTGTTCAGTCATGTCCAATTCTTTATGATTCCATTTGGGGTTTTCTTGGCAAAGATACTGCTGTGGTTTGTCATTTTCTTCTCCAGATCATTTTATAAAAGAGGAACTGAGACAAACAGGGTTAAGTGACTTGCCTAGGGTCACACAGCTAAAAGTGTCTGAGATGGGATTCAAACCCTCCTGTCTCCAGGGCTGATACTCTAACCACAGTACTACCCAGCTGCCCCAGAGAAAACCTATTCACAGAGAACCATAATGCAAAGCCCTAAGTGAATCCGATAGTAGACCTGAGACTCTAAGCAGGAAAAATAGTCCCCACTTTCCTAGGGCATACTAAGGAGAGAATGCAATATGGGACACTTCTTAATATTATATTTAGTAACTGCATGTATTTTTAATGCCAGGCATAGATTTTGTGACATCATTTTACATGGATTATAGTAAAGGCCAAAGGTTTCTCAAGGATGCTCACATCTAGAATATACAATTTTCTAACTTTTCCTAAGGCACCAAAGATTCTTTTTCCAAACTTTAAAGAGAATTTCAGGGTTCTGAGTTCATTCAGAACAGGGAAATGACACCCAGATTAATTTATAGACTTATTGTTATATCTACCAAATTACCAAGGGAGCTACCATATCAAATTAAGTGCCATGATAGCAAGATTTGTTTGGAGGAGGAAAAAAATCTAGAGGAATAATGGGGAAAAAAAAGGAAGAATAAACAGGCAAAGGCTTCAAATTCCATAAAGCAGTAGCCACTTTTATTACTGGTTAAAAAAAAAAAGAGAAGAATATTCATGAAAGAGAAGAAATAAGCAAGAACTAAAATCAATAAGAAAAAAACAGTAACTTGTTTCTTGTTACTTTTTTTTTAGATGAATCCAGGAATATATATTACCAGAGGAAGGACTCCCACATTGTCAAGAACTGCAGAGCAAATTGCAAAGTAGTTTTGCAGAAATCAGGTTTATATCAGTATCTTATACAATATACAACAATGGCTATTTGACTTATGTATTAAGTATCATTCTTTTTTTCCAGTTTAGCTTCTCCCTCTTATTTTTTTTTTAGAAAAATTTTTTCCATGGTTACATGATTCATGTTCTTACTTTTCCCTTCACCTCCCCTTCACCCACCCCCACCCCCCATAGCCAACATGCATTTCCACTGGTTTCTTCATGTGTCATCAATCAAGAACTATTTCCATATTATTGATAGTTGCACTGGAGTGGTCCTTTCGGAGTCTACATCCCCAATCATGTCCACATCAACCCATGTGCTCAAGCAGTTGTTTTTCTTCTGTGTTTCCAATCCTGTAGTTCTTCCTCTGAATGTGGGTAGGTTCTTTTCCATAAATCCCTCAGAATTGTCCTGGGTCATTGCATTGCTGCTAGTTCAGAAGTTCATTACATTCAATTTTACCACAGTGTATCAGTCTCTGTGTATAATGTTCTCCTGGATCTGCTCCTTTCACTCTGCATCAATTTCTGGAGGTCATTCCAGTTCACATGGAATTCCTCCAGTTTATTATTCCTTTGAACACAATAGTATTCCATCATCAACAGATACTATAATTTGTTCAGCTATTCCCAATTGAAGGGCATACCCTCATTTTCATTTAGTGCCATACCTATCAAACTATCAAGAAACTTTTTTATTGAATTAGAAAAAACTATAACGAAGTTCATTTGGAAGAACAAAATATCAAGAATATCAAGGGAAATAATGAAAAAAAAAGTAAAGGAAGGTGGCCTAAAAGTACCAGATATTAAACTATACTATAAAGCAGGGGTCATCAAAACAATATGGTACTGGCTAAGAGACAGAAGGGAGGGTCAGTGGAATAGACTTGGGGTAAGTAACGTCAGCAAGACAGTGTATGATAAACCCAAAGAGCCCAACTCTTGGGACAAAAATCCACTATTTGACAAAAACTGCTAGGAAAAATCATTCTATTTTTAAAAAGAGATGAGAAACAAAGAAGGGGCTATTGACAACTATGGCTATGGAGAAGAGATTTCTTACCAAGTAAAGAAGAGAGGTGGTTACAAAAGACAAAATAGACAAAATAGATCATTTCAATTGCATAAAATTTTAAAAGTCTTTGAGTAAGATAAAATAGAATTAGAAGAGATATCAAGTGGGATAAAAAAAAATATGAGTATCAAATATCTCCAGCAGAATTCCAGTATCTAAGATTTATTGGAACATATTGGAAATCAACACAAATATATTAAGACCAAGAGCCATTTCCCAATTGGTAAATGGTCAAAAATATGAATAAACATATTTATAAAAAAATTGAAAATTATTAGTGACTATAATTAAATTAAAATAATTCTGAGGTTTCTTGCCAATTGTCAAGATGACAAAAAATGGGAACAGTCAGTGTTGGAGGCGATGTGGGAAAACAAGTACATGAATACATTGCTAATGAAGTTATGAATGAATCCAGTCATTTGGTAAAACAATCTGTAATTATGCTAAAATAGTAATATTCCTCCTGCCTCACTGTTATTATCACTCTTCTTATTATTAATAGCTAGCATTTATATAACAGTTTAAGGTTTATAAGGTATTTTACACATGCTTTTTTCTTGGATTCCTGCATCAACCTTAGGAGGTAGTTGCTGTTATTATTCCCATTTTGTAGATGAAGCAACTGAGGCTTGGAGAGGTTAAGTGATTTACCTAGAGTAATCTGTCTAATAAGTGTTAGAGGCAAGAATCAAATTCCCCTTCCTGATTCTAAATCCTATCTGATTTGCCCGGATCCCTGACCCATTCTTTCTCCTTATCCTTACCCTTAGTAACTAACTCCACCTCTCTTTGCTCACCCAACCCATAATTCATGCACTGCACTCACATTACTGCCATCTTTTCTTCTTCTTCTCCTTCTCCTTCTCCTTCTCCTTCTCCTTCTCCTTCTCCTTCTCCTTCTCCTTCTCCTTCTCCT
>NW_025363642.1:0-3513 GCF_016433145.1 Gracilinanus agilis
AAAAAAAAAAGGCTGCAAAAGCGAACTGAAGCTACCAGAAAACAATTTCCCTCCTTTGCACCCTCCTTGGGTGAATTTTACCTTAATCTGGAGATTAAGATAACAAAAGGACAGGTTAAAAGGGCAAATATTCTTCAGGTTGGTCCTGGGGACCAATTATTGAATGCCCTTTTTTCTAATCCTGTGAGCAATAATTTAATCTGTGCATAAAACCACTGAAGTTGATATGGTCTGTTTTGGAAGATACATGGAAGGAAAAGGAAGGGAAGAAATGATTCAAAGAATTGAAAATGTTGTCTTGGTTGCAAATTGTGGCAAATGTAAACCAGTTGTTTTTGAAGCTAGAAGAAGCTACTAAAAGTTCATGCCACCTCAACAAACAGAGAAGCAATACCAGAAACTTATCTTAATTATATTATGAATGAGCCAACATTTTATAAATCTGTTGGCATTCCTTTTACTGCTGCTGATCCAGATTACCAAGAAAAAAATCAGGAGCTATTTGACAGAGAGAATTTCTTTCCAAATTATGAGGAAAATGGGACAGACTGATCAAGGGCTGCTGGAGACCCATACTTGAGTAACATTGATAATGAGCTACCAATATATCAATATATTAAATATTAAATATATGAAAATAGAAGATCATGAAAAACATTTGTTTAGAATCAAAGCATAAGAGAAAACAATACAATTAGATAAAAAGATATCTTTATAAAGCACTTTAGGTGTGGTGATTAGCAAAACAATAAAGGAAGGAAGCATGTCACATTTAAACCAATTTAATAATGTTAAGTTTGTTACAAAGCTGTGCAATTTTAATTCTGTCAAAAAAGTAAACTTGTTTACTATAACTTAAATTGTATATGTATATATTTATTTCATAATTCATTACTCATGTTAAATACATTACATATTATATAATTATAATTAATATAATTTTATTGCAAACTGTTTTAGCTGCAATAAAATTTATTTGAATTGGGTAAGAAAAGAGAGAAGCTAGGTGATTCAGTGGATTAAGAGTCATGCCTAGGGATAAGAGGTACTGGGTTCAATTTGATCTCAAACACCTCCTAGCTAGGTACTCTTGGACAAGTCACTAATCCTGTTGCCTAGTCCTTACCACTCTATTTCCTTGGAAAAAGAGGGAAAGGAGGAAAGAAAGTAGGAAAGAAAAAAAAGAACTACTGCTACCATTATTACCACTAATAATCATAATAATAATTATTATTATTTGCACTATTCAACCTTAAAACAAAGACTTTGGGGATATCCTGTCTAATAGTTTGAGGTTCACAGAGTACTTTATATATATTATCTCAGTTGAGCCCCACAAAAACCCCATTCAGGTACATCAGGAAGCACAAACACAATTTATCCTTAATTTATAGATAATGAAATTGAGGCTCAGAGAAGGTAAATGATTTACCTGTAGTCACATGTTAAGTAAACATCAGTGGTAGCATTTAAAACTAGGTCTTTCTGATTTCTGCTGACTTGTCCATGTATTGCATGGAAATTGTGAATGACGCTCTTGAAGAACTTGGGTCAAACTAAAAATCAGGTGGAATGGATAAGATCAAATGTCTTGTATCTAGAGCTCATTTGGAATTCATTTGGGTTGATTATAGTTTTGATTATGATGCCTATCACATTTACTTTTGTGAGCAATTTTAATTGTGTATTCAATGGACATTAGTTCATGGAGATTTCAGAGAGATTGTTACCAAATCAGGATAAAGAGTTAGCTATTTTTCCCCCCTTTTGCTTATTTTAGCCTCAATTATGAGTGACCCAGATTGATCTAGTGGTGCTTATGAGCCAAGATTGCTTCCCCTTCAGGATACTAAAAATTGCTGATTTCCCTCTAAAATCTCAGAGACTAAAACAGATCTGTCTGAATCCAAAGTATAAAATAAATCAGTTAATTTAAGTTACGATGGTAGATCTTATTCAAATCAAAACACACTCCAAGACCAATTGTCCTTCCCAACTGACCAAGGCAATAGCAAGATTACTATGTTTCCCAATCTATTACAGCTAGGACATTCCAGTGATTTTGCAAGGAAAACCAGACTTTTTTGTTGGGGATCAAATTAAATAATGTATATAAAATACTTTGTGAACCTCAAAGTGTTATTAAAATGTCATTATTATTTAGCAATAGTAGCAGAGGTATTAGTTGTAATAGTTATTATTATTATCATCATCATCTGTACTATCTACATTCAATAAGTCAACCAATAGTTAGAATACCGTAAGTGTCTCCTGATTCAAGGAACTGTGCTAATTACTAAGAATACAAAGGCAAAAGACAGTCACTGCTCTCAAGGAGTTCCATAGTCTAATAAGGGAGATAACTTGCAAATGACTATGTGCAAACAAGATTTAGAAAGGATAAGTTAGAATAATCAATAAAGGGAAGGCTTAAGGATGCCCTTATGTAGGTTTTTGACCTGTAAATAAGTAAAAACTACCAAAGTAGTTATAACAAGTATCATTAATCAGAACAGAAAGATTATAATCTGAGAAATCACATAAACCGACAATCTTGGGATTCCTAATGTACTAACAAAGTGAGGAATTTATATAGAAAGTGAAGGCTTTAATCCAATTCACTGAATTTATTAGAGTTTGAATGACTAAGATGAGCTTGAGGTTTGATTGGTTTCAGTTGAGTTCTGTCTTTGATGATTGACAGGTCCTCAAGTATTTAGTGTTTGATCTGGGACACGGGTCAATCTGGAAACTTTTTAAAGAGAAGGTTGTCAAGGTATCTGTATCATTATTTCTATTAATAATTACATTTATATAGCACTTCAAGGCAGGCATAGGGCTTTCCATACAACTACCTTGTAAGATAAATAGTGCAAATATTATTGACTTTATTTTATAGGTGAGAAAACTGAGACTCTAAGAGATTAAATAATTTACTCATGATAAATATCTGAAGTAGAATTTAGACAGGTCTCCTTACTCCAAGTGCAGCACTTTTTTTCCAAAAGGCCATATTGCACATATAATATCTTATAAATGTACACATGTACAGTATCTCCTCTTCAGCAGATTGCCCCCTTGGAGTGTTGTAGTGGATTAGAGCGCTAGGCTTGGAACCAGAAACACCAGAGCTCACATCTGGCCTCAGATAAGTCCTAGTCCTGTGACCCTGGGCAATTCACCTAACTTCTGATTTTCTTAGTTTCTTCAATTATATAAAATGAGGATGATAATAAAACCTAACACACAGAGTTGTTGGGAGGATCAAATAATATAATATTTAATTTTATAAAGTACTTAGCACATTGATACAATTGGCATTACATAAATGCTCATTCAACTTACTTTTTCATTGATCTTTAGTCTCTCCCTGTTTACTGGCTGCTTTCCTATTGCCTGGCAACTTCCAGTCTCCAAAAACCTTCATTTGATGCATCCATTCCCACTAGCTATTATATGCACGAGAGAGAGAGAGAGAGAGAGAGAGAGAGAGAGAGAGAGAGAGAGAGAGAG
>NW_025363643.1:0-4622 GCF_016433145.1 Gracilinanus agilis
AGCCCTAACCCAGAAATGCTTCTCCCCATCTCCTTTGCCCCAAACAGCCCCTCTCAGAGGTGTCTTTCCCTACCAACCCTGCCATATGTGGCTCAAGCCTGGCCTCATTGGCCTCAAGTGTTGTGGCTCTTCCCCAGCCCCTGGCCCTTACCGCCTGCTCACACTCCGTGTCCAGTGTGCTGGTGGACTCGTCTAGAATGAGGACTCCAGGATTACGCACCAGGGCCTGAGCAATGGCCAGACACTGCTTCTGTCCTGCAGACAACTGGCTCCCCTTCTCCCCCACAGCTGAAGAAACAAAAAATAAGCCTTTCCTCAGGGATGGGCTCTGTGACCATTCCATGCAAAGGTCACACTCTTTTGTCTCCAGTCTTGCCCTCCACCATCTCCTCTCAGATCAGATAAGAGAGTCACAGGGATGTGTGCCCGATGGTGCCATCCTGGGAAAAGCAGCATCACTCCTATGTTTCACACAAATCACATAGTATCCAAGGCAAAAAGCCTGGGTGAGTAGGTCCAAAGAACTTTTATATTAATAAGAAGTCCCAGGGCAGAAGAAAACATACGGAATGGTGCCAGCTTTAGAATTAGTGCACCCATTGCCACCCTGATGCCCTCATCAGCGAAGTGTAAAATTGGAATTTGGGAGATGTCATTTAAAAGTATATAAATTTTTTCTATGGACACGTGGGAACTATCAAACTACATTTCCTGTGGTCCAAAGGGTTTCCGGTTCTGGTTCTTTGGGCATGGAGCACTGTCTGGGAGAAGGTTTCAGAGGAAAGGTGAGTGGGGCAAAGACATGAGAGACCCCCACCTCCACCCAAGTTTCCTCCCTCCCATATTGGAACCACTCCCCACCTCAATCCCAGTACCCTGCTTCCCCCACCTCTGCCTCCATTCTCTCTCTGGGCTCCTCCTGCAGCCCATGGCACCAGCACCACCCCATGCCTCTCCTCTAAGCTGGGCTCCTGCTCACACATACCTGATGTCGGGCATTGTAGACCTTCTCAACAGCCATTGAAAGAGGCACTTCAAGGGAGAGGAGAGTGAGTTGAGGTGAGAGACTGAACATGAAGCCATACAATCCCACAAGGCCAACTTTCTTTTCTGAGCAGACCTTCTTTCTTGGAGTGACTCTCTTCTTGGAGTTCACTCTCCATCTGACTCCACTTTACCAGACTCCCTCAGCCCAAGGATTTCATGGCTTTTATGGTGGTTTCCTATTCCTGCCCCTCTTCACTGGGACCAATCACAGTTTCCAAATTGTCCAGGAACAGCGTTTCTGAGAACTAGTTCCCACCTTCCAGGGGTGAATACTCATCAAAAGGGTTCACACTTTCTGAGGGTGTGAACAAGTTTTTTAATAAGTTAGGAAAAAAGCATGGAACTCTCCAAGTATCTTGCTGGCATCTCACCTAGCACTACATAGGATGTAAATTCACTAAGTTCTTTGTCAGCTCTTCCACCTAGTTTAAGTTTGTCTTGATTCAAAGTTATTGCCAACCAAAGTGTTAACTCCAACTAGGCAAGGAGAACACAGGATTCCCTTTTCACAAGTGTGAACTCAAAGAGAACCAAGAATTCCCTTTTACAATCCCTCCAGTATTTCTTTGGGAGACTAGTCTCCCCAGTGAATTACTTTACATAATCAGAAACTACAATAGTTAGAGATCAGAGGGAAATGAAAGATAGGAAGAGAGAGAGCAAACCAATGTTTGCTAGGCACATTGACAATAACCCAATTAGGGGGTAATCCCCTTTGGCATAAAGTTTACATTCAAAATGCTTGTGTTCAAGCCCCCACAGTTGAATCAGTTATACTCCAAAGTTCATGTTGAGGAGGTCTTCTTCTGGCATCTTCATGGTGCCTTCTTCAAACAATTGATCTTCTAGATTCAAAGAGTTATTGAGCTCTCTTTCCTGAAATGTTTCTTTCTCAAAAGTTTTTTTTAGGGGGGCAGCTGGGTAGCTCAGTGGATTGAGAGTCAGGCCTAGAGACAGGAGGTCCTAGGTTCAAATACGGCCTCAGACACTTCCCAGCTGTGTGACCCTGGGCAAGTCACTTGATCCCCATTGCCCACCCTTACCACTCTTTCACCTAGGAGCCAATACATAGAAGTTAAGGGTTTAAAAAATTAAAAAAAGATTTTTTAGTTTCATGACAATTGTACAAACCTTATGGTAATTATACACCTTCTAATCTTGGTTACATAGGTTTTGTCCAAAAGCTTTTAAATTTAATATAATCAAAATTATTCATCTTACATCCCATGTTTTCTATCTCTTGTTTGGTCATAAATTCTTCCCTTCTCCATAGACCTGCAAGGTAAACTATTCTATGTTCCCCTAATTTACTTATGGTATCACAGGATATCTAAATCATATACCCTTTTTGACCTTTTCTTGGTATAGGGTATGAGATATTAGTCTATACCTAGTGTGCAGGTGGAAAATTTGCCACACCTGAGCTAAATTCCCAGCATCCTTTTGAGTATGTCCTCATTTTATGTACAGAGGCTTGGGAGATAAATTTGGCTGAGATCAATGCCGAAGGGCTTGAGCTTTGCTTTGGTTAAAGTGTGGCAGGTATGGTTCTCTGGCTCTGTGATCTGCTCACTTAACTGAAGGAATCCTTTTCCCTCTCATTTTTGTTATTAAATCCTTTAATTTTAAAATTATCTGGAGTATTTAATTCACTAGTTTTTGACACATTATTTTCCAATTTTCCCAGTAGTTTTTGTTAAACCATGAATTCTTATTCCAAAAGCTGGGATCTTTGGGTTTAGCAAATGTTAGGTTTCTGTGTTCACTTACCTCTGTATCTAATTTACTCCATTAATCAATCATTCTATTACTTATCAGTACCAGACTGTTTTGACAATTACTACAAAATAAAATATTTTTTTTCAAATGACCAAGGAAGCATGACAAGAAATCAAATGATTTTGAATACATTTCCAAATCCTTCTCAGATTACCTACTTGAAAAAAAAATCATACAAATGGTGCCCCTATTTCCTCTCTTTTTTACTCTCTTCTAAACCTTAAATCTGCCTTCTAACATTCAACTAGGACTTTTCTCCAAAGATACCAATAATGTGTTTCATTGCCAAATGATATGTCCTCTTATTAATCCTCATCTCTCTTCACTTGAGTGAATCATTTGACAATGTACCTCAGCTTTTCCTCTTGGATGTGATCTTCTCTCCAGGCTTTCATGACACTATGTTCTCTTGATTCTCCTATCTGCTTTCTCTGGATCACTTTTACAATTTCTTCATGCATGTCATATCTGCTAACTGCTGGAGTCTCCAAAGGTGCTGCCTTAGATCCATTTCTCTTTTCTCTAAGCACTCTCTCTTGGTAATCTCCTTAGCTCTCTTGGGTTCAATGATCATCTCTATGCTGATAATTCTCAGATCAGTATATCTAGTCTTAGTCTCTTTCCTTATCTTAAGGCCCACAATCATGAATGCCCTCTTGAACACTCCAATCTGGATGTCATATAGAACATTAGTTCATTTTTAGTGAATCCCCACTGATATTTTCATCCCACATAAGGCTGTTAGAGTCTAGGTATGATTATAAATCATCAGAGAAAAATAATGAAGCTACAGTTTCTCCACTACAAAACTCAACATATAGGGACAGCTAGGTAGCAGAGTAGATAGAGAGCCAAGTCTGGCATCAGAAAGACCTGGATTCAAGTATGGCCTCAGATATTTACTGGCTGTGTGACCTTGGACAAGTCACTTACCCCATTTGCCTAGTCCTTAAACTGCTCTTCTGTCTTAGAATTGATAAGATGGAAGGGAGGACTTTTTTCTCCCTCCCCTCTCCTCTTAATCCTCAAGGTATGGGCTTTTTTAAAAAATGTCAATACATCTTAAATATATATGTTTAATCAAGACTTAAGAAAAAGGAAAGGGGGAATGAAGAAGAATGAGGAAAACTGAGTTAAAAGAGTAAGAATATAAGAAGAGGAGATACTGGAGGAGGATGAATTAAAAGAGAGAGAAAGGGAGGAAATGAGGAAAGAGAAGAAGGGGGAGAAGAGAAAATAAAGTCTTTAAGGCCATCAGCTTGAACTTTCTTCATTAGTGAATACCCTCAGTCTGAGAGACAAGGGAAGGAACTTATACTTTTAATGGAAAAAGACTTTATTTTCCTCAACAGAACTTGGGGATGGAGGCCAGACACAACCAACATGATTCTAATATGTCCTATTTCCAGAATGTATTGGAATGCCAGCTGTACACTAGACACAGGGGCTGGAAAGGAAAACAAACCAAAAATCAATTCTCCAATGGGGTAATGAGTGGAGAGGCACTGAAGGCACTGAAGGCACTGAAGGCACTGAAGGCACTGAAGGCACTGGGGTCTGCTGGGCTTTGGTTAATGCTGGGCTGACCAAGAAGTCGTGGGGTGGGAAGATGCTGAGACTCCGAGCAGCAGCTTAGCTTTGCGGATACACACAGACGCCATCCTACGCATCGATACACGAGGTTCCTCTATCAACGCTCGCATTTCCCAGGCAGACTCAGTCTCCTAACTCTTGGGATGAAAAACCTGACTTAGTTGGATTCTCAGCGCTCCGCAGCTTGTTATTCCCAGATCGAG
>NW_025363644.1:0-2356 GCF_016433145.1 Gracilinanus agilis
GGTTGCTCAGCCCGCGATTGAGTGAGAGCCCTTTTTAGCCTGGAAATGTCTCGATTCCACGTACCTTCCACGCTGTGCCCTGTTGTGGGGTTCCTCCGTTCGTCTGGACTTGTTTTTATGTCCCCTTGAGGAGTTTTGTGTGTTTTGGTCAGGAGAGGTTAAGAGCTGCTTCTTACTCTGCCGCCATCTTAACCCGGAACCCAGCAATGTCTTTTTTCATTTTATTTCCATTGGTAGAACAATAGCCTCTTCTCATTTTGAACAGTTTGAAAGTACCAAAGTTGTTGGTGCTGAAAACTATCTTTTCTTTTGTTATGAATAACAATTAATTTGGAGGTTTATTATCAGATTTATAAACATTTATTAGTAAAGAGAAAGAAATAGAAGGGAATTTTCTAACTTTAAGGAAAGATTCATTCCACCATTTCAGATGGGTGACTGTGGCTGCCCCTTGCCAAATGAGATTAGGAACAGAGAGAAAAAGACCAATCTAGGTTGGAGAGGATGTTAAAAAATAGGGAAACTAATATACTCTTGGCAGAACTGTGAATTGATCTAACTATTTTGGAGAGAAATGTGGAATTATGCACAAAAAGTTATAAAACTGTATACCATTTGACCTAACAATACTACAATTAGGTCTATTTCCGAAGATCATCAAGGAAAATTGAAAAGAAATTATTTGCTCTAAAATATTTATATCACTTCTCTTTGTGGTGGGAAAGGACTGGAAGTTGAAGGGATGCCCATCAATTGGGGAATTGCTATACAAGTTGTGGCCTATGATTTTGAAAGATTACTACTGCTCTGTAAGAAATGACAAATAGGTTAATTTGGTGGAGGGAGATTGGAAAGACTAAACAAAATTATAAGTGAAATGAATAGAACCAAAAGAACTTTAAATATAGCAACAGAAATATTTTTTTGAAGAATAATTTATATATGTCCACCTCTAAAGAACTAACAAATAGAATTAAGTATGGAATAGTGAGAGAAATGTCAGTGTTGATGCTACAGCCCCTCCTACAGAAGATCTGGGAACAGGAACAAGTCCCGACAGACTGGAAACTAGGCTACCTGGTGAAGCTACCCAAGAAATGTGACCTATCCCAATGCAGCAACTGGCGAGGAATCATGCTTCTATCTGCTCCCAGCAAAATCCTGACTAGAGTAGTCTTAGAAAGACTGAAGGAGGCCTTGGACAAGAAGCTGAGAACAGAACAAGCAGGGTTTCGTCAGCACAGATCGTGCACCAACCATATCGTCACCCTAAGAATCATCATCGAACAGTCCATCGAGTGGCAGTCCCCCCTCTACATGACTTTCGTGGATTTCGAGAAGGCATTTGACAGCGTGGACAGGAGCATCATCTGGAGATTGATGCAGCATTACGGGATTCCCCCGAAGCTCATCAACATCATCCAGCGGTTATAGGAAGACTTTACCTGCCAGGTCATCCACAATGGGAAACTGACGGCTCCCTTCACAGTGAAGACCGGAGTGAAGCAAGGCTGCATGCTTTCGCCCCTTATCTTCTGGATGGTCATAGATTGGACCATGAGAAGAATTACCAAGGACAACAATACGGGCATTCAATGGACTCATACCAAACAGCTCAAGGACCTTGACTTCGAGGATGACATCTGTCTCCTTTCTCACAAGCAGCAGGATGCGCAAGCCAAACTTGCACGACTCTCTGAAGAAGCGGAGAAGACAGGTCTGAAGATCAACAAGAAGAAGACCAGGTGATCCCAGTCAACAGCAGACAGGACCTGCCAGTCCAACTACAGGGAGAAAACATCAAGGAGACGGACCACTTCACCTATTTGGGTAGCATAGCCAGTAAGGACGGCGGAGCAGATGAGGACATCAGAGACCGAATCAACAAAGCCAGACAGGCATTTAGCACCCTGCGGTCTGTCTGGACCTCCAAAGCACTGTCCCTAGTCACTAAGCTCCGAATCTTCAATACCAACGTAAAGGCCGTCCTCCTCTATGGATCAGAAAGCTGGAGAGTGACCAGCGCTAACACCAATAAACTCCAGGTCTTTGTTAATAGATGTCTACGCTACATCTTGAACATCAGATGGCCTGAAAAGATCTTCAATGCTAGTCTCTGGGAAAGAACAATCCAGTATCCCATTAGTCAGGACATAAAGAAACGTAAGTGGAGATGGATAGGACATACTCTACGAAAACCGGAAGACAATGTAGCCAGACAAGCATTGAGCTGGAACCCTTCAGGGAGGAGGAAAGTCGGAAGATCAAAACCGACCTGGCGAAGATCTGCCGAAAATGAAACAAAAACGGTCGGAATGACATGGGCCCAGCTGGGGGAAGTTGCCCAGAACAGAGT
>NW_025363645.1:0-3352 GCF_016433145.1 Gracilinanus agilis
TATTTCCTCTTCCTCTCCACATTTGTAAATAAACTCCATAAAAATCAAAAAAAAAAAAAAAAAAGAGGGGGGCCAAAGGAAAGGAAATGCTCATCTGTCAGTCTGTTTCTAAGGCAACTCTTTCCAAGTTTCATTGTATTGTATCCTACTCATTGTATTTGTCAGATTAGGAATAATGTCTCCGCTGAATAGAACATTTCAGGGGGCTGTATCTGGCCCCCTGGGCCATAGTTTGCCCATCACTGCCCTAGACATAGGGCAGCTAGGTGGTGTGGCAGATACAAGGATGGGCTTGGAGTCAGAAAGACTCATCTTGATGATTTCAAATCTTGGCCTTAGACACTCACTAGCTATGTGGCTCTGGACAAGTCACTTCACCTGGTGTGCCTCGGTTTCCTCATCTGTAAAATGAGCTGGAGAAAGAAATGGCAAACCATTCCAAAATCTTTGCAAGAAAACCCCAAATGGGACCACAAGGAATTAACAATAGTGAACAACAACAACAGACTAGCAATATTTAAGGGAGAGGACAGATATAATTTTACCCCCACTCTTGGAGAAGAGCCTCTGCCCTCCACCTCTTGCTTCTCTTCTTGTCAGGAATGAAAGTCTCCCTTGGAGAAGGGGAGGAGGAGGAGATGCTACAGATGTGTCTATTCAGGACTCCCTGGGAGCCACACAAACAAGACAGCCTTGCCACAATGGTAGAATAAATAATACTATGTTTTCATAGGTAAGAGGTGAAGAACCCCAACTCCATATGCTTCCATTTTCTTTTAGCCCAGAAAAGCTTCATACTGTTCTCTGAGCGGGGAGGTGGGGGGAATCCATCATACAATATGAAAATTTACCCATTCTAGTTTCTTTAGGTAGAGGGCAAATTAGGAAGCAAGGGCAAATTAGATCCATCCCCTCTATCACCTCCCACAATCTCATTTATATCCAAGTGATATTACGTTAAAATATATGACAGAGGTGATTTCAAAAGTGGACAATTCAATTCACCAAGCTTTTATTAGGCACCAGGCTAAGCACTGGGGATAAGAATAAGAAAAAGAAACAGTCTGCCCTCGAGGAGCTTATAATATGATAGGTAGAAACAATCCCCAAAAAGAAGCTAAACGGAGGCTACAAAAACACAAAAGAGAATGACAGGTAAGTGTAGAAAGAAGATGGAGATGCATGTTCCCTTCCTCCCCTAAGCTTGACATTCTATTGGACTGATTCTACGTACATGAATCTCTCATCTTTCAAGAAGAACCTTCTCTCCATCCTCTCTTAGCATTTTTCATTAGGCACTGCTTGGACATCAATAAGTGTGTGTGTAGCATGCGCAGACTAGCAGGGTTCTGGGGAATGTGCCCTGGACATGATTCCAGATGAATGACAAGTAGCAAATGAGCTGCTGGTCCAGCTGTCAAGAACTTAAGTCTTCTTCCATCCCAGCCAAGATAGCCTTTGCTCTCTGGAAAGATATTTAGAAATATCTTAAAGAAAAAGACCAAGAATACAGCCCAGTCCTGATGCTGCAGCAACTTCGAAAGTAGCAATTTACCCAGGACATAGGCAGCTTTAAATAATAATCACTTTAAGAAACATACTGAGAAAACTGGGGCTGGAAAAGCAATTTCCCTCCTCCACCCCACCCCCAATATGCACACATACATACATCCCTTTTTTTTTAAAATGTGGCTCATCTTTTCCCATGTTCATTCACTAAGGACTGGAGGCAGAATAAGATGCAAGCTGACCCCCACTGTTAAAAAAAATTATCACTTGTACCCTAACCCATGATTAAGACAGACCAGATGTGTTCTCCAATCCAATCCAACAAGCATTTATTAGCCTTAGCAGGCAGTATTAGCGCTCCTGTTCTCAAGAGAAGAGGCCAATGTTATGGAGCCTTTGGCTATATCCCCAGGATAGTGCTTGTAATTACAAAATGTTTCCTTTGCTTCTCATGGATATTCCTATGAGTTTCAAAAAGGGGCTGGGGCGGGGAGGCATAAGGGGTAAGTTGTACCCAGCCTGGCCAGCTGAAGAGATTGGAGTCTGAAAAAGTATAACCTCTGTTGATGTTGGCACAATTCTTGTTTGTAAGAAGTTTCTCACCCACCCACCTTTTCCCTTTTGCAGCATCCTCTGACTATCAATTGTTTATATTTATTCAATTTATAAATGTGGGTTCTTTCCCAAAGGGCATCAAACCCCAGCCAAACAATTAAAAATCCAATTAAAATGTTCTTAAAGTCACAGGAACAACAGAGCCATAGGAGATATATTTAATTACCCATTAGTTTATATTGGCAGAATTGAGGGAGGCAAGGCGGGAATGGGTCTTACATCATCCCCTGACGCACAGTCAGTCTCATTGACAGGGGTGTCAGGGAAAGACAAGAGTTTGAAAGACTTCAAAATCACTTCTTGGATTTCTTCAAAGTTTAAATCTTGAAAGAGTGGGTAAGATGACACTAGTTGATCCTATCTGTTGAAAGAAGAACTATGGTAGAAAAAATGGGGGTAATTTCAGAAAAAGGAGGGGGGAAAGACTAGATTTGAAGTTAGAAGACTTAGAATCAAACCCCTAAATGACTTTAACCTTTTTCAGGAGGATTTGACAGGATGATCTCTAAAGTCCCTTCTAGCTCTAAATCCTAAATTCATCTCAGCCCCTTGATCGCTTAGGAATACACCTAAAACTCTATTGGAGAGGGGTCTGATTCAGTGAAAATGAGCTCAGAGAATTCTTACTATATGAGTACAACACAAAGAATTGATACTATTATAAAACAGCCTAAAAGCCAAGCAGATAATATCTCATCTATCCACACTCCACTCCATTGTGTTCTAAATAAATGTCTACCTCCTTGTAACCTTATCAAGTTGATGAAGAACTTAAAATATCTACAGTCATACATCATGAGCAACACTTGAGTTTCTCTTTTGTCTTGGTTATTATGTATTCTGTACCTTTTAGCTTCATGTGGTCTTCAAATCCAATTCCATTCAACCTGACAAACATTAAGTCCCTACTATGTCATGGGCACTGTGGTAAGTGATCTTTGCCTTTTAGGAGTTTGCATTTTACTGGGAGAGGGGGAATATAGCACACATACAGATAAGTAAATTCAAAGTGCATAAAAATTATATGAGGAGATTTCAAAAGAGAAAAAGCACTAACCACAGAGGAGATCAGAAAAGGCCTTGTGTGTGAAGTAACAGCTAAGTTATATTTGGGAAGGGAGGAAGGGAGGGAGGAAAGAAGGGAGGGAAGAAGGAAGGAAGGAAGGAAGGAAGGAAGGAAGGAAGGAAGGAAGGAAGGAAGGAAGGAAGGAAGGAAGGAAAGGAGGGG
>NW_025363646.1:0-3555 GCF_016433145.1 Gracilinanus agilis
TTTCTTTTTCTCTTTCTTTCTTTCCTTCCTTTCTTCCTTCTTTCCATTCTTTCTTTTTTTTAAAACCCTTAACTTCCATCTTAGAATTAATACTACGTATTGGTTGTAAGGCAGAAAAAAGCTAAGGGCTAGGCAATGGGGGTTATGAGACTTGCTCAGGGTCACACAGCTAGGAAGTGTCTGAGGCCAGGTTTGAACCTAGGACCTCCTGTCTCTAGATCTGGCTCTCAATCCACTGAGCGAACCCAGCTGCCCTCCCCACATTCTTTTTTAAAGAATGCTGTTTGGCAAATGATATGTTCTCAATAAGTGATTGGTCAATTGAATAAGAATTTCATTTCTCTATCTCCTTATTCTGGTTTTGATGTTGCATGACTGGATAAGGAAATGGAAAATCATTAGTGTGTATAAATGAGTTAACCTATTGCTTCCCATCATTCTTTCCAGGTATCTGTATCCCAGTCACTGAAAGCATCTTAACTCCTCACATCCCTGCATTGGATGGCATGCGCCACAGAGATCGCAATCACGGTCACTACTCACATCATGACTTGGGCTGGCAGAATCTAGGAAGACCACATTCTAAAATGTCACATATAAAAGGTATGATTAAAAGAGTTGCTTTGTGTTCATTTGTTTTTAATCTTACCTTAGGTAAGACTTAAACAAACAACCATCTCCTAGGTAAGGACAAGATTCCCCCAAATCATCTCACATGATTTGTACCTATAAAAATTTTCCGGGTCCAGTTGAAATGGCTTTTCTTCTCTTTCTTATATATCAGCAAGAAACGTTAAATTCCTCACTATACACATAGTTCTTCATTTAGACTTCTTTTCATTTGTCTCATTTTACATTTTCTTATAGTTATCTGTGTGAGACTCTCATTTTTCTTAATAGATTATTAAATATTTCCTCTTTATGTCTCCATTGACAAGAAATGTCTTGAACATTGGAGGAGTGGAAGAATACAAATTGACACCTGCTTTTCAACCTATAGTATTAGACAGTATCTTGAACATAGTATCAATCAATCAATTAAAGAATAACATATTTAAAAACTATAATATGTCAGGCACTGTGTTAAGCACTGAGGACACAAAGCCAAAGATTCAAACAATCCCTACTCAAAAGAAATTTACATTTTATTGGAGAAGACAATAAAGTCACACAAGTTATATATGGAAGACAATAAAGTCACACACATAAGTTTATTGAATAAACTTATAGAATAAATGTAAAAGTGAATAGATACATTAAATATAAACTATTTATTCATATTTGTATCCTCAGTGCTTAGCACAGTGCCTGACACATAGCAGGTGCTTATTAAGTGTATATTGATTGACTAATAAATATCTGCTGCATCAAAGTGAATTGAAAATATCCTGAAGAGAACTATTCTCTTAGATTTTAGGAATATAGTTTACCAGGATTATCTGATATTTTTAAAGGTGAGAGTTCAATCTTGTTTTATTAATATTAGTTTGCTATTTACAATATGATATGAACTCAAAATTAGCCATAATGGGAGAATCAGCTCATGTTCCCCAGATAAAGCACCCTTTTCCCCAAGACATTGTTGAATAAAGGCTATCAGATTCTTGCTCTCCAGCTCTCCTTTTTTTCCCCCAGCTGAGTAAGGACTACTTAGAACAACATCTGTTTTTTATCATTTCAGTAAACTTCTCAATGTTTCATTAATTATATTTTGGGGGGGAAGGGGCATTCTCAGGTGACAGGATTTGGCAGCATTTTCAATTCATCAGGAAAATGTCCCTAAATCACTCTATAGGATAGCTTACTTCTGGGAAGATCTCCTATAGTGTGGCAGAATGGGCACTAAAGGTTGAGTCAGGGGACCTATGTTTAAAACCTGCATATGGTATTTGTTTCTTATGTGACCATGGGAAGTGGTCACACTTCCTAAGATCTAAGTTTCCTGCTGGAAAAGGGGGAATAATAATTGTCTTATTTATTTCACAAGATTAATGTGAGGAAAATGTTTTGTAAATCCTAAGGCATTATAAAAATTTATTATGTTATATAGATGACTACTTGACATCAATAATTCCTTTGGCCTCATCCCTAGATTTCCAACTCCTTCATATGATGGGTGTGTAGCATCCTTATTCACCATACAGAGCTGATCTGAATAATGGAAATGATGATTTGGTTTTGGAATTATCTGTGAAAGTGAAAGTTTTGCCAATCTCACTTTTTATTGGAGCTTCCAATGAGGCATGATATTGGCTTGTTTGGGTTTCAACTATTTTTATTTTTCTGACATTAGGAAATGAAAAGAGATAAAGACAATATGGAAAGTAATGAGAGTGGAATAGGGTGGGGACTTGAATATCTTACAAAAAGCACTATCAGCCTTTTAATAATCAAAAGATGATATTGATGGATTTCAGAGAGTAAAGAAAAATGAACAATATTCATATGGAAAATATTGAGTATAAGACTATTTAAGTGGGTTCCTAAATAATTAATTTAAGGTTTTAGGATCCTAGGTTTGGAGCCATAAGGAATATCAAAAACAAAAATTCAAATCTACTCCTAGTAGGTCCATAGTCTTTTGCCTACGATTATGCAGGTAGCAAAGAATCAGAGAAGGCAGTTGACTCCAGGTCCTCTAACTTCAGATTTAGGGATATTGCCATGATGTTTGATTTAAAAGAACTGCTGAGAGAACTAGAGAATAATAACCATCTTGGTTCTCTCTGCAGGACATGAAGGAGATCCCTGTTTACGGTCATCAGACTGCATGGAAGGGTTTTGCTGTGCTCGCCACTTCTGGACCAAGATTTGCAAACCAGTGCTACATCAGGGGGAGGTGTGCACCAAGCAGCGCAAGAAGGGCTCTCATGGCTTGGAGATCTTCCAGAGATGTGACTGTGCCAAAGGCTTGTCTTGCAAAGTATGGAAAGATGCCACCTACTCCTCCAAAGCCAGACTCCATGTGTGTCAGAAAATATGACCCAAAATGAGGAAAACATCCCTAGTAGACTGTGAATTTGTGTATTTAATGCATTATGGCATGGTGGAAAAGAAGGGTGGTAATGAAGTAGGAGGGCTCAAATGAGGACTGTGATAAGGGTACAGATCACTAAAGAAGGAAAAGAAATCAACCAACCACAAAAGTCCCCAAAATGGTTTGGAATGGTTGGCCAATGCCCAATGCTGGAGTGTTTCCATTATGCAAACCTGTTAATGTAAATAATGTAAACATTTGTGAAAATGCTATTAAAAAAGGCATGAAGTGGAAATTACTGACATTTATCATGTGTCTTCCCATGAATTTAGTCTGTGCCAAAAGATAGGTTTCAATGAGGGCACAAATGTCCATTGAAACAATGAACAAACTGCATTTCTATATAAAGCCAGATTTGAAGTCCACTTTGGCATTATGCCAGATAGTGGAAAATGGCAAGAGTTAGAACAATAGGATTAAAGGCAGACAGTGTCTGAATTGCACACACAATCCAAATTTTCATTTAAAATGCTGTTTGTAGAAGGATTAAGTTTATTCCAAGGAGAGCTCTCTTCTTC
>NW_025363647.1:0-1928 GCF_016433145.1 Gracilinanus agilis
TGGCCATCACCACACCCCTGGATCGCTGCAGCATCCACCAGGGGGTAGTAGCTCCCACTTTGGGAATCACTGACCTAGAGTATCCTTAGCCTCAGGTGAGACTGGATCAAGATTCACTGTAGGCATGTTAACTGCCTCTAAGTATTTAAAAGGATGAACAGGAGAATGCTTTCAAGTGCTCCCCTGATCTTTCATTGTGGTTTGTTTGGTGACAAGTGGCAGGATGGAAGAATTGTTTCAGGAGTCAGAAGGGCTGTTATAAATCTTGGCTCTGTTTGTTACCTCTGTAACTTTAGGCAAGGTCCAGGATGTTTCATGCATACTAGATGTTTGTTAAATACAAAGCAGTGAGCGGTAGGTTAAAACCACTCATCTAAGTAAATCGTCTTTTTATGTCATTTCCTTGGGGAATTCTCAAGTCTGTTAAAATGTCCACTTTAGAAGCATAGTGCCAAGCAAGCACCAAGCATTGGATAAGTGTTTTATTGATCATGACATGGATGAACTCTCTTGAGGGATTGGGCTGAGTGGGATTTTGTTCTGAAAGCAGGAGATAACTTTAAATGGATTCTCTAAATTGCTTCATCTGATCCTAGGAAACCTTTCATAACATTATCTTTCTCTGTTCTCTGAACTGAACACCAGAATCTTCTATTCTACTTTACACATACTTCCTAGTAATTATGGGAAAAATTCCAAGATTCAGCTCAATTTTTTTAAATTGCATGTTTTTAAGGTCCTATCTTAGATCCACAATGTTACAGGGTTCCCCACTGCTCATCTCTTTGAGTTCTAAGTGCCTGACTTTTGAGTCTTTCCATAATCAATTCCCATCATACCTCAGATATTATTGTCCATGTGCCTCAATGTTGTGTTTCCATTATATAGTCAGACTGGCCTCCTCATTTTCTCATTTAGTCTAAGCATTTATCCAGTCAGTCTAACCGCCCCCACCCCCCATTTTACAAATGGGGAAAATGAGACTGAGAGATGGGAAATGACTTGTCAAAGTTTATGTTATTTAGTAAAGAGGCAGAAGCAGCATTCAAACTCAAGTTGGCTAATTCTCAAATCTTTACATTGATACTTGTTGCTTTCTCTATTGTGTTTAGGCCCTATCCCTTGAAATGCCTTCTTATCTCTCCTTGTGCATCCAAGCACTATCCATCATAAAGGCTTAGCCCACTTTCCTATGAGAAGCTAGGTGGCATAGTGGATAGACCATAAAGTCCTGATGATTTGAGTTCAAATCTAGCCTTAGAAACTTACTAGTGGTCACCCAAGGAAAGTCACTTCATCTTGTTTGCTTCATTTTCTTCATCTATAAAATGAGCTAGAGAAAAATAAGACAAATCACTCCAGTATCATTGCCAAGAAATCCCCAAATGAGGTTAAGAAGAAGAGATAGACATGAATAAACATCAGCATTTTCATATCTCATGTATAATATCACATCCAACTATTCCAACTTACATGTTGTTCATTTATTCAATATTTATTAATCATCTATTACTTGCAAGGTAGTTTTCAAAGCTCTGTATAAGAGGCAGCTAGGTGGCTCTCAGTGGATAGAGAGCTAGGCTAGGCCTGGTGAGGGAAGGTCCTGGGTTCAAATCTGGCCTCAGACATGCCCATGCTGTGCGACCCTGAGCAAGTCACTTAACATCAATTGCCTAGCCTTAACCACTCTTCTACCTTGGAACCATACTTAGTATGAATTCTAAGACAGAAGTTAAGATAAAAATAAATAAACAAGGGGCAGCTGGGTAGCTCAGTGGAGTGAGAGTCAGGCCTAGAGACAGGAGGTCCTAGATTCAAAGCCAGCCTCAGCCACTTCCCAGCTGTGTGACCCTTGGCAAGTCACTTGACCCCCATTGCCCACCCTTACCAATCTTCCACCTATGAGACAATACACCGAAGTACAAGGG
>NW_025363648.1:0-2622 GCF_016433145.1 Gracilinanus agilis
AATCAAGACAACAAGAACAAATAAAGCAAAGTCAAAAGACTGATAAAATAGAAGGAAACATGAAATATCTCAATGAGAAAGTGACAGACAAAGAAAACAGGTCTAGAAGAGACAATTTGAGAATCATTGGTCTCCATGAAAAAGCAGAAATTAATAGAAATTTGGACTCAATACTAAAAGAAATTACTCAGCAAAACTGTCCTGAAGTTCTACAACAAGAGGGCAATATAGACATTGAAAGGATCCATAGATCACCCTCTTCACTAGACCCTGAAAAGATGACCCTTGGGGAAAAAATAGCCAAATTCAAGAGCTTCCAAGTAAAAGAAAAAATTTTACAAGAAGCCAGAAAGAGACAATTCAGATATCAAGGAGCACCAATTAGGATCACAGAGAATCTGACAGCCTCCATGCTAAAAGACTGCAAGGCTTGGAATATGGTATTCAGAAAGGCAAGAGAACTGGGTCTACAGCCAAGGATCACCTACCCATCAAAACTGACCATATACTTCCAGGGGAAAATATGGACATTCAACAAAATAGAAGATTTCCAAGTATTTGCACAGAAAAGACCAGCATTAAATGGAAAGTTTGATATCCAACCACAAAAATCAAGAGAGACATGAAAAGATAAATAAGAAACAGAGGGGAAAGAAGAAAACTCGTATTTTTTAAATTAGTCCCTTTAAGAGCTTCAATAAGATCTAATTATTTGTATTCCTTTATGGAGAAATGTTATGTGTAATTATCTGTAGTGAACTCTATTACGCTATTATAGTATTCACTATTATAGTAATTAAAAGAATTATTCATAGAGAGGGGTTGGAATACTAAATGGTCTAAGATGGTATGAGGTTGGGAAAGAGGGGGGTGAATAGTAGAGGACACCAAGAGAAACTTGAATGAATAAGAAAAATAGGATATTCTATTACACACAAAGGAGGCATGGGAAGGGAAGGGGATCAATACTATTATAAGAAGAAGAGGAAGAGAGCATTAAAAGCTAATATTTAAACCTTACCCTCAGTGGAATTAACCCTAAGAGGGAAAAGTAGCTATATCCATTGAGATATAGAACTCTATCTAACCCTACTGAGAAAGTCAGGAGGGATAAGCCAAGGGGAGCAGGGAAATGGGGAGGTCAAAAAAGGGAGGGGAGAAGAAGGGGGAGTGACGGAATTCATTAGGCTGTAAAAATAAAAAGAGGGGAATAATAAGGGACGGGGTAGAAAGGGAAGTAAATCAAAGATTTCTGGCATAAAGCCAACCACTGGTTTAAAAGTAAATAGTGTAAGAAGAAGGGGTAGAACTAGAAGAGGATACCAAAATGTTGCCAAATACACAACTGATCATTATAACTCTGAATGTGAATGGGATGAACTCACCCCTAAAACAGAACCAAATAGCCAAATGTATTAGAAACCAAAATCCTACCATATGTTGTCTACAAGAAACACATATGAGGTGGGTGGACATACACAGGTTTAAGGTAAAGGGCTTGAGCAAAATCTTTTGGGCTTCAAATGAGAAAAAGAAGGCAAGAGTGGTAATCATGATTTCTGACAAAGCCAAAGTAAAAATAAGTATGATTAAAAAAGACAGGGAAGGTAATTACATCCTAATAAAAGGCAGTATAGACAATAAGGAAATAACAGGTCTCAATATGTATGCACCAAGTGGTATAGCATCCAAATTCCTAAAGGAAAAACTGGCAGAGCTCAAGAAAGAAATAGATAGTAAAACCATACTAATGGGAGATCTAAATATCCCTCTTTCGGATCTAGATAAATCAAACCAAAAATAAATAAAAAGAGAGATAAGAGAGGTGAATGAAATCCTAGAAAAATTAGATTTAATAGATATGTGGAGAAAAATGAATAGAGACAAAAAGGCATACAACTTCTTTTCAGCTGTACATGGTACATTCAAAAGATTGACCATGTAATAGGGCATAGAAACATGGGAAACACATGCAAAAGAGCAGAAATAATAAATGTAACCTTCTCAGAACATAATCCTATAAAATGATAATTAGTAAGGGCACCTGGACAGGTAAATAAAAAACTAATTGGAAATTAAATAATATGATTCTCCAAAACCAGTTAGTCAAAGAAGAAATCATAGAAACAATCAACAATTTCATTGAAGAGAATGACAATGAAGAGACATCCTATCAAACTCTGTGGGATGCAGCCAAGGCAGTACTCAGGGGAAAATTTATATCCTTGAGTGCATATATTAACAAATTAAGGAGGGCAGAGATTAATGAATTTGGGCATGCAACTTAAAAAACTAGAAAGCAAGCAAATTAAAAATCCCCAGATGAAAACTAAATTAAAAATACTAAAAATTAAGGGAGAAATGAATAAAAAAGAAAGTAAGAGAACTATTGAATTAACAAATAAGACTACCAGCTGGTATTTTGAAAAAAAACAGATAAAATAGACAAAGTACTGGTCAATCTAATAAAAAAAGGAAAGAAGAAAACCAAATTGACAGTTTCAAAGATGAAAAGGGAGACCTCACCGCTAATGAAGGGGAAATTAAGGCAATCATTAAAAACTATTTTGCCCAATTATATGGCAATGAATATAGCAATGTAGGTGAGATGGATGAATATTT
>NW_025363649.1:0-1484 GCF_016433145.1 Gracilinanus agilis
ACTTTGCTAAAGTTGTTGATTATTTCTACAAGCTTCTTAGTTGATTCTCTGGGATTTTTTAAGTAGACCATCATATCATCTTCCACGCTGTGCCCTGTTGTGGGGTTCCTCCGTTCGTCTGGACTTGTTTTTATGTCCCCTTGAGGAGTTTTGTATGTTTCGGTCAGGAGAGGTTAAGAGCTGCTTCTTACTCTGCCGCCATCTTAACCCGGAAGCCCCGGACTCCATTTTTAAATGTACCTGAGATTGTTTATTCATGTATGTCTTATAATTGTACTGTGAATATATTGTGACAATTTAAACTAGGAATATTTTTCTTATTAACATATGGCTATATAATTTTTACATCCATTTTCTTTTTAATTATTGCCTGGAATATTTTCCTGCTTTACTTGATAGACTGTCACTGAGTGCAGTATCTAAGATGATAAATGCTGAAAAGATTGCCAAGTGTTCTAGGATATTATCAAATGTCTTTTTCGCTTTTGTCTTTGTCTTGCTGTTGTTTATGAAAAGGAAAAATATATAGCACAACAGGAAAGAATATTACATAAAGTTCAAGCCCAAACTTGTATGATCTAAGTCTCACTTTAATTTTTTATATAAAAGAAAAAAAACTTTTAATTCTAGACTAAGAAACACTTCAAAAGCATAATATATGAATTACATGCCCCATATAAGTTTGTGTGAAAGCAGATCCAAAATGTTGGTGCGTTGTGAACTCATGTTCATCTATGACAATGATTCTTGCCCATTAGTGCACTGTAGTAGAAAAATTACTATCCTGGGGTTGGGTTCTAGTACAGGTTCAATTACCACCCACCATCTATGAACCTGGCTCAGTAAGTCACTGACCCTCTCTTGTCTTCATATTCTTCATCTATAAAATGACAGAGTAAGGTTAGATGACCTTTTCAATTCTTTCCAGCTTAAAAAAAAATCCATAAAATGTTATTAGCACAGTGAAAAGGGACTAGCTCTAGAGTCAGTAGATCTGAGATCAAATACAACCTCTGAGACTTAACCACCTGTATAATCTTGAGTAATTTCCTTATCTTCTCTGGGTCTCAGTTTCCTACTTTACAAAAAATGGAGTTAAGCTAGGTGGCTGTTAAGATCTATTCGAGCTCAAGATCTATGATGCCATCCTTAACTACCAACTTATTGCATTGTTAAACCCTGATCCCCTTCCCATTTCACTGTGACTCTTCAATCACAACACTAGGCTAAGCCATATTGTTATAGACAGACCAACATTTCCCCATTAACATTTATTAGAATTCTCATCCATAATTAAGACTGCTTGCTCTCTCATAAAAAGAGAAAATTGTCCTCAACAGTAATTATTTTCTTATAATCCTGTGGGAAGCCGTTCTATGTATTAAAACCTTTGGAGAAATAGGATCAAATTTAGGGCCTGTTATCTGGATTCCCTACGTGACCAATCCAGGCTGAGGCAGTCTTTGTGTTTGGTCCTGGTCACC
>NW_025363650.1:0-2014 GCF_016433145.1 Gracilinanus agilis
TGGCCACAAGCCATTTTATCCTTTCATTCACTCTATGGTTTTCTGGTTCCCAGTGAAATCACCAACTTTTGGTTTAGCATATTTTTAGTGTGAGCTATTAGTCCAATCTATAGGAAGCCTTTCCTTTTTTCCCTTAAATAAGATGATAGCTGTATTCTAGATAAAAGTATCTTTCTTTTTTCCAACCTTAACTGGATCTTTGAATCAGATTTATTTTATATCATTCTTAGACATTTGTTTATTACATTAAAGTTTCTAGATATCTTTCCTTCTCTCTCCACTCTGTACACTAAAGTAGAATCCATGTATATTAATATAAACTATGTCTTACTTGTTTCTATTTATCAGTTCTTTCTCTTTTGGTGGACATACACAAGTTATTCTTCAAACAATGTTTCTATTATTATAAATAATGTTCACTTGGTTCTGTTCATTTCACTCTTCTTAATTTCATATACATATATATCTGTCTTTTTAAAAAGTAACTTGCTAGGGGCAGCTGGGTATCTCAGTGGATTGAGAGTCAGGCCAAAAGATGGGAGGTCCTAGGTTCAAATCTGGCCTCAGACACTTCCCAGCTCTCTGACCCTGGGTAAGTCACTTGATCCCTATTGCCAACCCTTACCACTCTTCCACCTATGAACCAATACACAGAAGTTAAGGGTTTAAAAAAAAGTAACTTGCTTCCATCCCCCAATCGATAAATGGGTAAGGGACATGAATACGCAATTTTCAGATAAAGAAACCAAAACTATCAATAAGCACATGAGAAAGTGTTCTAAATCTCTAATAATTAAAGAAATGCAAATCAAAACAACTCTGAGGTATCACCTCACTCCTAGCAGATTGGCTAAAATGACAGCAGGGGAGAGTAATGAATGTTGGAGGGGATGTGGAAAAATTGTGACGTTAATGCTGGTGGAGTTGTGAACTGATCCAACTATTCTGGATGGCAATTTGGAACTATGCTCAAACAGCTTTAAAAGACTATCTGCCTTTTGATCCAGCTATAGCACTTCTTGGATTATGCCTCAAAGAGATAATAAGGAAAAAAACTTGTCCAAAAATATTTATAGTTGCACTCTTTGTGGTGGCAAAAAAATGGAAAATGAAAGAATGCCCTTCAATTGGGGAATGGCTGAACAAATTGTGGTATCTGTTGGTGATGGAATATTATTGTGCTCAAAGGAATAAAGAACTGGAGGAATTCCATGGGAATTGGAATAACCTACAGGAATTGATGCAGAGTGAAAGGAGCCGATACAAGAGAACATTGTACACAGAGACTGATACACTGTGGTAAAATCGAACATAATGGACTTCTCTACTAGCAGCAATGCAAGAATCCAGAGCAAGGCTGAGGGACTTATAAGAAAGAAAACTAGCCACATTCAGAGGAAGAACTGTGGGAGAAGAAACACAGAAGAAAAACATCTGCTTGAACACATGGGCTGATGGGGATATTATTGGGGATGTAGACTCTAAACGATAACTCTATTCCAACTATCAATAATATGGAATTAGGTCTTTATCAATGATATATGTAAAACCCAGTGGAATTGTGCATCGGCTAAAGAGGTTGGGGGAGTTTGGGGAAGAGGGAAATAACATGAAACATGTAACTATGGGAAAATATTCAAAATATTCAAAATAAAATTTTTTAAAAAATAACTAGCTTGTCACTTCTTATGGAATTTCTTATTCCATCATAATCACATGCCACAACTTGTTTAACCATTCCACAATTGATGGGAATCATCTCAATTTCTAGTTCTTTGCCACCACAAAGAGAGCTGCAAGAAATATTTTAGAACCTATAGGTTATTTTCCTTTTCCCATGATCATCTTGAAAAATATGCAAAAACAGAAGCAGAGAATCTCAAGTCAGTACACTTCATCAGAGGTGATCTATCTCAACTCATATTTGATCAGAAATAATCTCTATTAAAAACTTCCCCCAAAGCATGTAAGTATGGAAAATGAGAAAAGATAAGAGATGTATAGCTCTAGTGGC
>NW_025363651.1:0-6089 GCF_016433145.1 Gracilinanus agilis
TTGCTTCCTTATCAACTAAGCCATCCTTATCAGATTATCAGAGATGATAAATACATCTCAAGAGGGATGTATTGTATTCTCCAATTGTTGTGGATAAATGTTCACATATTTGCTTTTTCTTACCTTTGAAACAAATATTATTTTGTAAATACAAATCTGGAACTTATGTAGTAGGGGCACTAACATGAAATGAACGCAATCAAGTGGAAGTTTAAACCAATGGCAGTGAAAGAGAATCTGAGTGTTCCTTAAGGGAAATGGAGAACCCTCTTGAAATGGGAAAATATAATACATCTTACCTCTAGGCAGTGGATGCCAGATTAGTCATTTTTATTATATGTGGAAATACACCTTGTTGGAACAGTAGATAGAGTTCTGGAAATGGAATCAGAAAGTTTGTGGTTGTTTAATTGTTTTCCAGACTTACAGGACTCTTTGTGACCCCATTTGGATTTTCTTGGCATTGATACTAGAGTGGTTTATCATTTCATTCTTTAGCTCATTTTTACAGATGAGGAAATAGAAACAAGCAGGGTGAAGTGACTTATCTAGAGTCACTCAGTAAGTAACTGGAACTTTAACTCAGGAAGTTGGATTCTTCCTGAACCAAGGGTCATCATTCTATCCATTTAGCTGTCAGACTTACTAGCTATGGAACCTTGAGTAAGGCATTTAACATTCTCATTCTGTTTACTTATCTACAAAATGGTGACAATAATAGTACATATGTTTCTTGAGAAACAAAAGAATAATACATCTAAAGCAATTTTCAAACCTTAAAGTATTATATCACTGAGTGAAGCCTATCCTCCTCCCCTTCTTCCTCATGAATCTTAGTATTATCATTATTATTATCTTTGACCATCTTCTTCTATTTCTAAGTAAATCTATTTTTTATCATGTAATGAAAGCAATATTTTTGTTCCAAGAATGGTCAGAGTGTTGTCCAGCCCAGAAAAATTTGTGTATTTTTTCAATATTGAAACAAAATATGGTTATTGAAAGAGGTAAGGCAATTGCAGGGGAATGAATACACATAAAGTCTTCCATGCTTCTAATGGTACTTTTGGTGATGCCTATAGAAAATATGACTGCTTCCTGTGAGATACTCCTCATTCTTGGGGGATTAAAGAGTAACTTCCTTTGGCTTAAGACCAAGGAATAACCATGTGAGTATACTCTCTGTTTTTAAGAACTGTACCTTTTTGTAAATTCCATGCTACAATGAGGCATTATTATAGTACTTTTTGTGGAAGATGTCTTGTTACTATGATGAAATTAAGCCCTATTCATTTTTAATTTTCCTCTTTTCTCCTCAATGTTTTTAATCATTTACTTTTTATCAGCTTGACTACATTAGTGCTTACACACTAGAAAATGCATGATGTTGTCAAAATGTGGTTTATTTTATAAAGGATAAAATATTTGAGGATGAGTGAAATATGGTAACTTTTTTATAACGTGGATATTGTTGTGGTTGAAGACAATCCTTAAGAGAAAGAATGATGGAATTGGGTAAGATAGGAGAAAGGATAGGAAAGGTGATATCCATAAAGATGTCAAAACTGCTACATTGATCAAAAACAGTGTTCCTCTTTTTTTACAGTTTTGAGAAGCATTTCAATTTCAGTCTTTTAAATTCACCTCTAAAAGTTCTTTAAAATGTCGACACAAAAAAATTTATTAAAGGCCCACCTGTCTATGCTGAAGGTTTGCTAGATACTTTAAAATACACTAACTAAACAAAATTCCAAGAAAAATCCATGTAATCTAAGAGAGGAACAGCAACCATTAAGGCTGCACAATTGTGTCTTCAGTCAATATGGGAGTTGAAGATGATAAGCAGGTTCTGAGTTAGGAACTGGATATGATTCCTGAATTTTTGTGGTTCTGTGTTAACAGCATTTTATATCAAGAGCAAAAGGGAGGCAGACAGATATAATGGTACACATAGTTGGAGGTAGGCATTGTAAAAAAGAAGTTTGTGTTATTACACTGGGAAAATAGTAACTAGTAAGGGCCGGATCATGTACCTAAAGCTTAGATATATAAGGGATTACTGACAAATGATTGTTCTTCTCTATGGAAGAAGCCCAGAGAGATGCCTGGTAGTGGGGTTGGAACATTAGATGGTTCTGGAAGGGAGTTGATAATGGGTGGGAATAAATTAGTGAGCTGTGAAAAAGCAAAAAAAAAAATTAAAAATAAAAATACACTGAAGAAAAATATGCAAAGAAAGAAGATAGACAAAAAAAGTTTTTTTATTGAATAGTAAAACCATAGAAATATGGATGAATAGATAAGAGGTAGAGAAATAGATCAATACATAGATGTAATACAGGTGTTCAGAGAGATATCACATAATCTACATCTAATCTCCTATCCCCTGCTCAATCTGCCATTTTCAGGTCTCAAGGATTCAGGTACTAATTTTTCCATCAGGTTTGAAAGATAAACCTTGGCCATTTCTTTTTTTTTAAACCCTTAATGTCTGTGTTTTGCCTCATAGGTGGAAGAGTGGTAAGGGTGGGCAATGGGGGTCAAATGACTTGCCCAGGGTCACACAGATGGGAAGTGTCTGAGGCCGGATTTGAACCTAGGACCTCCCATCTCTAGGCCTGACTCTCAATCCACTGAGCTACGCAGCTTCCCCCAAACCTTGGCCATTTCAAGGAATATGGCTTTCTTCCTTTATACATAACATAATTCAGAAGCCCTCACTGGTATTCCTTAGTTAATGATTTTCATTTGATATTGGTGAATTAGGCAGAAAGAACTATTAATTAAGGCTAAGCACTTAAGCACACTTTGTACAGAGGCAGAGTCAAGATGACCTCTTAGACGCAGCAAAACTCCAGTCCTCTCTGAAAAACCCTTCCATACCAATAAAAACAAAGTACTTCAAGGATACAGAAAACCAAATCTAACATCAGGACAGAGCTGGGAGATTTTCCTGCTGGAAAAAAGCCTGAATTATTGAACTCTTGGGTTCAAGGGAAAGGAAGAAGGAAGGTACAAGGACCCCTACCCACCTACTCTTCTCAGTTTCAAGTAGTTGCTGGAATCTCTGGGCAGGCAAGGGTTCTACTCCAGAGGGAGTGTCTTGCTGGCACAGCCCTGCCAGGCTCAAGATTTTGAACATGCAGCATGGAAGCAGCTAGAGGAGAAGTTCAGAGAGGGCAGCATAGGTACAACCAAAATGCTTCATCTTGCCCCCCACTCTTCTCAAGGTTTTGGCTTCAAAGCACATTCAGCTCCACAATTCAACTCTGCACTGGCTTAGTATTTTCAATAGGAGAGATAAGAAGACTTCAGAGGGCAGGGAAGCTCAATCTCCAACAACCCTTCCCACTTACTGCCTTGAGAGCATTGATGACTAACCTCCAAGGGTGAAGGCTGCAACAAATACAGAATACCTTGATAACAGGGTGGGAAGACCAGTTCCCTTCAGCCTCCACACCTTCATTGACACCATCAGCTTCTGCTGCCTGCTGGGGAATATCTGACCTCAGGAATCATTAATACCATCAGCCTACCCTAGTCAATCAACAGAGCAGTGAAGAAGCCCCTTCAGGACAAAATAGCCCAAAGCCACAGATCCAGCAAATAATCAGTGGATCAAGATTAGAGCCAATGAGAGGGGGGAAAGAAGGAAAAAAATATGAGTAAACAACAGAAAAAGGAAAAAGAAATTACAATTGACATCTTCTATCCAGGCAATGGACAAAAAGCAAATGAAACAGAGGAGGACCAATAAACACAAAGAAAAAACACTGAAACTCCAGCAAATTGGACACAGGCTTTGGAAGAACTCAAAACACAATTCAAAAAACAATTAAGAGAGGCTGAAGACTTCTGGTTAAGATGGTGGCAGAGTAAGGAGCAGCTGCGCGATCTCTCCTAACTGAAGCATATAGGACTCCTCAAGGGGACATAAAAACGAACCCAGACGAACGAAGGAACCCCACAAAAGGGCACAGCATTGAAGGTATGCAGAATTGGGGCATTTCCACACTATAAAGGAGTGAAACAGCTCTCACTAAAATGCCAGGGGAAGAAGACCCTCCACCCCCACACACACACTACGCACAGTGCCAAGGCCAACACACAAGAATGAAAACAGGATTGGGGCAACCAGTAAATCACTAGCAGCCCCAGGGATTGTATCTGTGAGCTGCAAGACGTGGGACCCCAAGTGGCTGGGGGCATGCATGGACATTCCCAAGAGTCTGTGCGGGTGAAGACATTGCCCCGGGCTTGGACAAAGACCTCTAAAGCAGGGACTTTCTCAAGCATCTGCAGTGCCCTAGGTACGAATAAAGATCTCCAGCTCAAGCTAGGACATTCGAGTGAGGACCCGGTGCAGATGGGAGCACAGCTGTGGAAGCAGCCCCTGAGACCGCTGAAGAAGCCTCAGGCAGAGGGGCAGACCAAGGACTACCAGGAGGCCTGACCCCGAGGTCAAGGAGACCTGAGCCCCCTGGAGCTTAGAAAGCGCAGACAGACCCTAAGTGTGAAGACAAAGCTGAAAAGGGGCGGGGCTAATGATGGAAAGCAAAGAACTCCAGATGAAGAAAAAGATTATCAAGAAAAACTCTGGAACACTTGACAACTTTTACACAGAGAAAATCCAGACAGCAGAGGAGGACAAAAAAGTAATCATACCCAAACCTTAACAAAAAAATGAAAGCTGGTCACAAGCTATTGAAGAGTTCAGAAATGAGATGTTGAAGAAGATGGAAGAGATCTGGCAAGAAAATAACAGTTTAAAAGGCAGAATTTCGCAATTGGAAAGTGAGGTAAGTCAACTAAAGAACAGAAATAACCAGATTGAAAAGGAAAACCAAAAGATTATGGCTGAAAACTAAAAGATTATAGCCGAAAAAATTAATTACAAGCAAGAAGTTGGTAATTAGCCTATATAATCCTCCTCAGCCAAGGTATTAATTCCAACTTTCAGGCTTGACAGCAAGAATCTTCTTGAAGGTGATGGACTAAGCCAGTAAACAGATTTCAATAACAGGTAACTAACTTAATTAATAGGTACAGGAATATCTCAATGGTATAGGGATTAAGGAAAAATAGGTGAGAATACAGGGTTTAAGAGGTTAAAATAAAACTAATATCTACTTAATAAATAGCCAGGCAGTTCCCCTTGGGGAAAATCCTGGGATGGAATCCTGCCACTTTGGCTGGCTTGGCAACCTTGGTCTAGTTCAGCTACTAGAGGTCAAAATTAAAGTTGGCTGGTTATAAAAAGCTATTAATCTTCAGAGATGAATTTCTTGATGATATTATTGAATACTGTTGATGATTATAAAATATACTGTAGATTGCAGGATATGAGAGTTGATCTAAGTAGCTGGACCCTATAATGAATAAGCTAACTCACGTCTTTGGTGAAACTTCTGGGTTTGATTGGAGTTTTTCCCCTTCCACCCTTTACCCTCCACCTAACTCACAACTGAGTCAGTTTGTTTGGTTGGGGGTGACCTTCTATTTATAGGGATGCTCCAATGATCTTTCACTGTCTTATTCCTGCTCTGGAAATTCCAAAATCTGAACGCTCATCTTGCAACAGTTTGCACAAGATGGGTACTTGCAAAGCTATTTACATAAGAAGAAGTCATACAGATATGGAACCACAGTTAGGATAATACAGAATCTGACTACAGCTACACTGAAGGACCAGAAGACATGGAATATAATATTCCAAAAAGCCAGGGAACTGGGTCTACAACCAACAATCAACTACCTAGCAAAACTGACTGTATTCATGCAGGGGGAATTATGCTCATTTAATAAAATAGAAGACTTCCAAGCATTCATAAAGAAAAGACCAGATTTAAACAGAAAGTTTAATGCCCAAACACAAAACTTAAGAGAATCCCAAAAGGTAATTAAGAAAAGGGGGAAAAAATTTTAAGGGACCCAAGAAGTTCAAATAATTTGCATTCCTATAAGAAAATGTGATATACGTAACTCTTAAAAATTGTTATTATCACCTGGGTAACTAGAAGAACCACACTTAATGGAAAAGTGACAAACTGCATAGGATGAAATGTCAATATTTATATATATATATATAT
>NW_025363652.1:0-3571 GCF_016433145.1 Gracilinanus agilis
GGGGGAGAGACACAGAGAGAGAAAGGGAGAGACAGACAGACAGTCAGACGGACAGAGACACAGAGAGCCGGAGAGAAGGCAGGCAGGCACCACACTGGTGTGGAGAGTGAGCTCCCCGTTCTCGTCTCGGCTAACAGAAAGCGCTTCTCTCCCCCATGTGCCCCCCAGGCCCCCCTTCGGCCTTCCCCGGCATGGCACGCCCCGAGGTCTGCGAGCTGGGCCAGACGCGAGTCCCGAACGCCCCCTGTGCCGCGGGCTGTGCCGCTCACTCACTCACTCACTTTAAAGTTGAGGCAAAGACCGTCCAGGGAGCCCCGGAGCAAGCCGGGAACGCGGCGCCCCTCCAAGGGGGCTGCCGGCCCTTCCGGGCTGCCAATAACTTGCTTTTGAATTTGGGTTTTTTCCCTTTTCGCTCTCTCCGACGGAGGGCGGACTGGGCCCCCCGCGCCAGGTTAAGAGTCTCTTCCTGTAAGCTTGAACAGTGTGTGTGTGTGATGTGTATCTTGTGTGGCCTACATGTATGTAAAGATGGACACGTCTGTACATTGATGTATTTACACGCCTTTCCCATGCATGTGGGTTCACAACTGAGCTGCCTTCTACACGTATACATGCACATACATGTGGGCGTGTCTATAAACCCCATCTATGACTAGATGCCCACATAGGCATGACTTTTGTGTCTCTTTTGTATCTACTTTATGTAGATGTTGGTCTTTGACACACGTGTGTACACACATGCACACACATGGTCATGGGAGCGCGGTGGTGGTGGTTCCACTCACGCCAGGTCATGCATGACCAATGTGCTGGCTGACCCTGCATGCTCCCGGCCTTTCCCGTAGGTCAGAGCTTAACACGGGTGCCGTGATGGAGCACACGCAGGAGGGAGTCGCCCCCCTCCCCTGCGCCCCCACCCCCAGAGCTCCTCTAGCTCTCCCTCCACGTGCCTCATTTGACAGATAAGAAAACTGAGGCCCAAGAGGCTGCAATGTCTTGCTTGAGGTCACAGAGGCTGTGAGTGTTCCCTTCCACATACGCTAGGCTCCCAAATACACAGGAATACCTTCAGACTCAAGCTCTGCTCTCTGCCCTTCTCCCTTCTTCTTGTCAAGATCTTCCCTAGGGAAGTTGGGTGGCTCAGTGGATAGAGAACCCAGCTTAGAGTCAGCAGTTCCGGGTTCAAATTTAGCCTCAGAATCTTCCTAGGTGGGTCACCCTGGGCAAATCACTTAACACCCACGGCCCAGCCTTTACTGCTCTTCTGTCTTTGAACAGATACTTATATTGATTCTAAGTCAGAAAATAAGGGCTTAAAAATCTTGTCAAGGGGCAGCTGGGTAGCTCAGTGGATTGAGAGCCAGGCCTAGAGATGGGAGGTCCTCGGTTCAAATCTGGCCTCAGACACTTCCCAGCTGTGTGACCCTGGGCAAGTCACTTGACCCCCATGGCCTACCCTTACCACTCTTCTGCCTTGGAGCCAATACACAGTATTGACTCCAAGTCCGAAGGTAAAGAGTTTAAAAAAAAAATCTTATCAACACTTCAAGGCAGAGCTTAAATGCCATTTTCTTCAGTGAAACCTTCTTTGATTCCCCCTCTGGAAATAATTTCCTCCATCTGAACTCCCACAGATGTTCCTATGACCTTTACACATAATCTTGCATAAGATGTTTTCTATCTCTACATTTATGCTATGTGTGTTCACATATAAAACCTACATATGGACTTATCTACACATATGTAGATCATGCATGTGTACACATGTGCATATGTGTCTGCATCTATATATATATATATATATTTATATGAATGACTTTAGTTATTGGAATTTGGAAGCCAAAGACCTAGGTTCGAATTTGTCTTTTCTACTTACTATCACAATCTCTCTAGCCTCTGTTTCCCCATCCGTAACATGAGGGGGGTGGATCAATGGCCTCTGAGATCCCTTCTAGCTCTAGTTCTATGATCCTATAGAGCTCTTCACTCCACACCCCTAAAAGGCCTCTTAAATCCTAAGAATTATGCAGTCTTGCCAGAGCCTTCTGGAAGGGAATGTAAGGAGAATGGAAAGACAGGTACACTCATACATTGCTAATAGAATTGCAAATTGGCAGAATCTTTTCAAAGAGCCATCTGGCAGTCTGCTGTCAAAGTTATTTTTAAAATCATCCTTTAAAAAAAACAATTTCATTCTTGGAAATGCACACTATAGACATTACCAAAAAGAGGAAAAGCATTATCTGGTCAAAGATAGCTGGAGCAGCATTATTGTTAATAGCAAAAAGAGAAAAATGTTCTAAATGTCCAGTGGGGGTCCTAGGGTATGGTTGCTCAGGGTCCTTTCCCCGCTTGCCTCAGCAGACCAAGCACAGACCCCAAGGGAGGAAAGACCAGTCCTTCTTGGTTCATTCACGGAGGCTCAGGAAAAGCAACAAAAGGCTTAGGAACCAGGATGATCAGTGCAATGACAAATGATGATTCCAGAGGATCAGATAAAGAACTTACCCACATCCCCTGCCTCAGAGGTGATGGGCTCAGAGTATGTATATTAGCTAAAAGGCGGGAGGAGGGTGGGAGGGCATAGTCCATGTAGGAGTTTTATCTGCTTGACTATTCAAATTTGGTGCAAGATCTTGTTTTTCTTTTATACAGGAGAAAGGATGAGGAAGGGAGAAAGTCCATTTTTGTCTACAAAAAATTAAATTAAAATTTTTTAAAACCCTCACCTTCCATGTTGGAGTCAATACTGTGTATTGGCTCCAAAAAGGAGTGGTAAGGGCTAGGCAGTGGGGGTCAAGTGACTTGCCCAAGGTCACACAGCTAGGAGGTGTCTGAGGCCACATTTGAACCCAGGACCTCCCATCTCTAGGCCTGACTCTCCATCCACGGAGCTACCCAGCTGCCCCCTAAATTTAATTTTAAAAAAATAAGGTACTTCTTCTGAACTCCAAACACCAGCCCCATTGCCTTCCCAGAGAAACAAAGGTTCAGGAAAGCTGCTTCAGGATAAGGGGTGCCCCCAAATTAAGAGTTACCCAGTCCACAGACAGAGGTGTTTGCTGTTGTGGGGCAAGCAGGGAGCTATGTTTTGCAGAGTTCTAGAACTCAGCTATATTCTATAACTGAATTATATTCATAATTCTGTAAATTGCTGGGGACTTGTAGTAAACTGAGGAAAGTCTAAAATAACTTGGAAATGAATGTGATGAGAAAGGTTTAGATAAATATCCCAGAAAAGAGATCAAGATGCCACAAAATCTCACCAGCTCCCTCCCTCCAGAAGGACCTTTCTCAATGTAACCAGATTCACTCAAAAGGCTTTTGGAGGAGGGGATGATGGGTGGAAGGAAGAAGCCACTGGCCCCTAGTGATAAAGAAGGAATGATGGACACACCACTGGAGGGAGAGCTGCTCTCTGTCTCCATGACTGCTATTGTCTTAGAGCCCAAGACAAAGAGATTAAAGGTGGAGGGAGCAGGGGAGTAGGTGAGAGGGCAGAAGCTCTCTGGAGGCCCATCTGGAACTGGAAAGAGTTCTTAGGTCTTTATTTCTCAAGCTCTTTGCCCTG
>NW_025363653.1:0-5681 GCF_016433145.1 Gracilinanus agilis
ACAAACAAAAACACAGCAAAAAATTCAGAAGCTATGTAGAAGTTGAGGCTACTAAGACTACTTTGTGGAAGCAGCTGGGTGGCTCAGTGTATTGAGAGCCAGGCCTAGAGATGGGAGGTCCTGGGTTCAAATCTGGCCTCAGACACTCCCTAGGTATGTGACCCTGGGCAAGTCACTTAACCCCTATTGCTTAGCCCTTACCATTCTTCTTTCTTGGAACCAATACACACTATTGATTCTAAGACGGAAGGTGAGGGTTTAAAAAAAAAAAACCTACTTTGTTCCCAAGATCTTGAATGGAATCAACATGGGGTTAGCAAAAACCAGAGCTGGGTAAGGAAGGCAAGTCATCTCCTTCCACACTCCACATTGCTGCTTTAATCATATATATCTGCTATCTATAAAGAGTTGGAAGCTTATGCTATATTTTGATAAACACAAACGTAGATAGGCCCTTCCCCTTACAAAAAGAGACTATTTAAAATCAAATGAGGACTAAGCCAATACAATTTAAATGGATATGATGCTACATTTCTTCTTTTTTTTTCTTCTTTTTTTCCCCTCTTTTACAAAGCTATCATCTTGACTCCCTGTCATTGGTATAGATGTAACAAAGCATCCCAATGGGCTGCAATTTGGCTTCTCTGTGAGACTCAGATATGGCATTATGCTGCTATGCAGAACAAATACACATTGCAATCAATCATCTGTTAAAACACTGTCAGAGGCATGTTGCAATTTCAGATGCAAGTGTCATACACTGTCCTGAGAAGGAGAAGCAAATAAGTGGGTGCCTCACCAAGTCAGCATTTTTTACTCTCTTCCTCTCCCTTTTCTCCCCCCATCCTCTGCCCTGGTAACCCTAGAAAAACATGAACTCTTCACTCAGGATGACAGGGCTCCTTCCCCTGTGTCTGTTCAGAGGAACAGAGGAATAAGAGGTAACAGAATGCTGAGAACATTAAAGGGGAGGGGAGCAGTGATTTTCCAGGAGACCCAATGAGAGCAGAGAGAAGATGTGCTCAATTAATCAATCAAAAAACATTTATTAAGCACCCACTGTGTGCCAAACAACTGTGTTAAGCCACCAACAATTAATAATAAATTATAGATAGCAATAGCTTTGGCTCACATAAAAAGACTCTTGTGTATCATGATGTTAACAAAGACTCCACAAGCAGATTCAAAAATTCTTTCTAAAAATAAGTCAATTTATTGAAAAATTAGAAAAACAGTGTCAGAAGACATTCAGAAGAGACAGCCTAGAATAGTTGAAAGAGATTAGGTCCAGAAAGACCTAGGTCTCTTCAAGTTCTGTCCATGACCCATGCAGGCTGGGTGATCCTGGCCAAGTCTCTAAGAGTGTAAATTGCAGAAAAAATAAATTGGAATTGTTGGGAGCTTCCTCCATGAAACTTTTATGCATTGGTGAAATCATGGACCTAAACTTTACTACTCATCTCCCCCTCCCACTCCCCCTTTTATCTGATTAGACAACCCAACATTCTAGTTCATTAATATATCTTTGGATCTGACTCTGTAATCTCAAGGATTTGTTATACAATATCTTTGGATTTGTGACTACCTCAGTGTAAGGGATTTAGGCCATGGAAATTACTTCCAGTGAGGTGGAATTTCAACTTATCTCAAACATATAGAGTTTAGAGAGATGTCTGTATCATTGAGAAGTTGGGTGATTGGTTGGTTATCTCCTGAATAAAAGGTGCCAGAGACAGAAATGGAACCCATATCATTGCAGACCAAGCCTGATCTGTTTTATATAACATTACAACATACTACCTCTTATTGACAAAGTCATTGATAAAAAATAACAATAACTAGCAAAAGGATTGATATATATTCTGTTAGAATTTTTTAAACCCTTACCTTCTGCTTTAGAATCAATACTATGTATTTGTTCCAAGGCAGAAGAATGGTAGAACTTTCTCCTTGGTTCCTGATCAATGTCTTCCTTGGGTCTATAAAGCCATCATTCATATCCAGTGTAAGGACTTGTGCTCCTTGAAGCTGCTTCCTTTCTTAGCTAACTATTTTCTGTCTCAATTTGATGTGTTTCTTTCTGCTCCTCGGTATAGCCTCTCTTTCTTGGGTGAATGTCGTATGACCTTTAGTGATTTTTCTTTTAGCTGAACACCTTGCTTCTTATTGGTCCTTTCCCCCAGACACATGGTCAGTGGAGGAGATGGAAAGAAGAGAGAATAATAAAGTCTCTCCTTTCTGTTTCCCCTACTATCCCAAGAATAATTCCTTCTCAGAGATTTGTCTTGAGATGAATTCTTCCAAACCAGAGGTCTATGAACACTTCACTGGCTCACAAATTTTCTAAACACCTGCTCAAATTTCTGCCATGATTTAGACACCAGGGGCACAGTTATCTTGTTGGGTGGATCAGGCACAGGTTCCTTTTTTGTCCCACTCGAAGGGTTTGTACCTATTATAGGCTCACAAGATGTCTAAGATCTTATTTACATAGTTTAAAATCAAATTGTATCTATTGATTGGTTGAGGCAGATGTATGGGATCCTTTCACTATACCATCATCCTACTTTTTGGGTCCTTGGTTTCAACTGGTTCAGAACTCACATATCCGGGCTATTATTAGGCCAGAGCGCTCCATCTTTCTCCAGAGAAGAGTGTGAGAATCTTTGTCTTCTCTTATACTTCTCTCCTATTCAATTACCTCCTTATTTTCTGAAACTAATGACATGTTTAGGTCAAGTAGAACTTTCATCCAAACACTGAGGAAACAACTCTGCCGTAAGCAGGATTTTTAAAGAACCTTTTTTCCTACTGTAAAGTTGGAGTCAGTATTAGGTGAGGCCAACCCTTATACATGTCAATATAGGGAAGTTATGTAGAGGATTAGAATACTAAAGTATTAAGACTGAGTTCACCCATGGTAAGGGCTAGGCTTTTATCGCTCCTCCATAATGCATCATATATCCCATGTTGAGAGAGAAACAATGAGACTAAGGGGGATAACAAGAACCATTGCCTATGGCATTTTTTTCAATGAATTAAGGAATATTCTACATATGATACTTTAAGTAAAACTTATCCCTTACTTATAAATAAGGAGTAAAGATTTATCTCTTCTCCCCTCTCCCGCCCCCCAAAAAAGATCGGGAAGCTCAATTTCAGGTACAAGGATGCCAGTTGTCCACCACCACAGCTCAAAATAAGGAAAGATTGAAACTTTCATGTTCTGTGTCCTAAACCAACAGTGTACTCATTAAGCAATATTGCTTCCCTAGAATGAAGTCCTTATCTTTCATTCCCAAGTCCTTTACTAACATCACACTCCCCCTTTTCTCTTTATTTTTTCTACTTTAAAATAAGTCATGCCCCCCAATCGAAAAATGGGCAAAGGACATGAATAGGCATTTTTCAGGTAAAGAAATCAAAAGTATCAATAAGCACATGAGAAAGTGTTCTAAATCTCTGATAATCAGAGAAATGCAAATCAAAACAACTCTGAGGTACCACCTCCCACCTAGCAGAATGGCTAAAATGAAAGAAGGGGAGAGTAATGAATGTTGGAGAGGATGTGGCAAAGTTGGGACATTAATGCATTGCTGGTGGAGTTGTGAATTGATCCAACCATTCTGGATGGCAATTTGGAACTATGCTCAAAGAGCTTTAAAAAACTACCTGCCTTTTGATCCAGCCGAGAGAGAGAGAGAGAGAGAGAGAGAGAGAGAGACTTGGAAGCCTGCTCATTGCCCTAATATTAGCAGATGAACATAAGCGAAGTTATGACTAAAGAGTATGGTTTCTAGAACTCACAACCCCAGAATCTGTCTCTTCACCCTGTGCCCTATTGTGGAAAGAATAAAAGCATACGGATTAGACCAGAGAGCTAGGTCTCCAGTTCATTTCAGTCTTCTTGACCCACTACCCCTTGAAAGAATGTGGAAACTCTCTACATTCTTTATTAGAACATGAGTCTAATTCTCTGTGCATAATTCATGGCTTGGTATTTTCATGGGGGCTTGTTCTGGCATTGGTATTTGAGGTTTGGGGTGGGGCCTTTTGGGCCTTCCTGTTTTTATTGAGGTTTGAGAGTTCATTTTCTTCTAAATTCTGTCCTTCCGCAAATTTTTCACTCTCCCACTTAAGGGATGAGAAAACTCAGAAGAGTCAGAGGAAGTTAATAGTGATGGACTCACCAAGCAGTGGCAGGCCCCAAGTTCATGGTCCAGCTATGGTCACAGCCTCTGAATTCAATTCTACTGTTTAGCCCACTGAACCACTGAGTTTCCCAGGATTCTTGTTTTAAAGATAAGCAAACAGTGGGTGGGCCAGCTGCTCCTCTTTGCAATAAAGCTACCCCAACCACAAAAATTCAGTTCCAAATTAGGCTGCCTCAGCTCGAACCTGACATGCCATCCAATCTCAGGATCGAAAGAGGCTGGACTCCTGGCTAGAAGGATCCTTGGGGAAGATTGAACAAATAGAACCACACACAAATGGAGACTGTTGTTGGGAGAGGATGTGAAGGAAAACACAAATACACCTGTGGCTGCATCTGTAGGGGGAGATCCTTGGAGAACATTTCCAAGGTCCTGAGTGTCGAAATAAATGTCTACATGACTCAGTCTCTCCGCCTCACACCAGCTCCAGAAGCACATGTGAAGCTTATATACTTTGACATCTGGCAAAATAGTCAGATGTTGCCAGAAGTGAGTGTTCTTGTTGGCAGGGAGTTAAAGATATTTCATATTAGTCCAAGGACAGAGTTTTCATTAGGCTCCTGGAGAAAGGTACATTATTTTCTCAGGAGGGTTCTTTCCCCTTCCAGCCTGTCTCCTCTTTCAGAGTTGGCGGGACTTTTGCCCTATTTCCTGTGTGGGCCCTCTTGGTGCTATACATTGGTTTGGCTGCACATGCCAGAGAGGAAGGAGCTCAGGACTTGGATGGAGTTTTGTCGATGGGATTTGTAGCTTATAGGTAAGCTTTTCCACGACATAAACCAGACAGACCCAGTGAGCCCCCAAAACCTTCAAGAGAGAGGGAGCCTGGGGATGTTAATGTAATATGATTCCAGATTTTTACATGTTTAAGCTATGCGCATCTCATCCCCTTAAAAAGCCAAACTAAGTTTTATAACTGTTGTGAAGAGAGCAGAAACAATATCTGAAGGGTAAGAGTAAGTCTGGTAAAGCAAAGTCAGAGAATCTTAGGTGAAATTTTCCCTTTTGATAGATGCCAGTTGAGCAACCATTGGTCAGTCTATAAACATTTATTAAGCACCTACTATGTGCCAGGCACTGTACTAAATGCTTGGAGATACAAAGAGAGGCAAAAGATGGTACCTACTCTAAAGAAGATCACAATCTAATGGGGAGACAAGTAAGTACAAAAAAATTCATACAGCATAAATTGGAGATAATCCACAGAAGGATGGAAAAAGAATGAAGAAGGATTAGGAAGGGCTCCCTATAGAAGGTGATATTTCAGCTGAGACATGAATGAAACTAAGGAAGCCAGAATGCAGAGATAAGGAGGGACAACATTCCATGATAGGGGACATCCAGTGAAAATGCTCAGTCACAAGAAAGAGAGTTTTCTTTGAGGAATACTAAGGAGACAAGTATCATAGGGAGAGAGAGAGAGAGAGAGAGAGAGAGAGAGAGAGAGAGAGAGAGCTGTCTCTTATA
>NW_025363654.1:0-5000 GCF_016433145.1 Gracilinanus agilis
AGGCCTGGCACCCCATCCACTGTGCTATTTAGCTGCCCTGATTTTTTTTTCTCATAAAGACTGCTACTAGCCTCCCCTGGTTTATTCTGTTCCCCACAGAGATCCCAGCCTCTCCAGTCAGATAGACTCCACGCAGAAATGACTCTAGAGAATATCTTCTTGACCTCCTGCCCTAAGCAAAACTTCCTGGGAGAAATAGAGACAAACTACCTCAGCCGGCTCAGCCATTCCCTCAAGCTAGGACTCTGTGACCTTCCCAATGTAAGTCATCCCTACTCCATTGGAAAAGGGGATTTGGGGTGGGAGTGGTGGGGATGAAGACTATAGCTACTGATATGATATTTCATGATGCTAGTTTTCCCACAACCAAAATGAAGATCAGGATTTATTCCCCAATGGGCACTAGCCCAAATTACACTTAGAAGATGCTCTCTTATCTACTCTATTAATTTCTTTTTTTAAATTATTTTCTATTTTTAAAAATGCTTACCTTCTGTCTTAGTTGCAATTCTAAGCCAGAAGAGAGGCAAGGCTAGGCAATCAAGGTTAAATGACTTCCCTAGACACAGCTAGGAAGTGTCTCAGGCCAAATGTGAACCTAGGTCCATGTTGGTGAACCTATGGTACTTGTGCTAGAGCATGCCGGAGGGGATTGTTCCCTTCTCCCTCTCCACATGTGTCTGAGGACATTTCTCATATCATCCACTCCTCTGTCCAGCAGCCCAATGGGAGTGCTTCCTTCCTCCCCTGTCTGAGGTAAGGGGGATGGAGGCTCACATGTGGCATGAGGGTTGCTGTTTGGGCACTCAGTGTCCAAACAGTTCTCCATCACTCTCCTAGGTCATCCTAAGGCCAGGCTTGGAGCTCTGCCCATTGTGCTACCTCAATGCCCTCACCCTATTATTTTCTTTTCAGCTGATCTAACTCATTTTTCAACAAGGAGCTCCAAAGCCAATCTTACAAAATATGGCTCTCAGAAGTGCCCTTTGACATTGGGTACACGGATCCGATGGAATTGGCCCTGGGTTTTGTTTGGGGAGGCGCTCAGCCTGGTGGGGATGAACATTTGATTCAGTGTCCAGAATTCAGTTTAGAGACTGTTTCCATGTCTCTTCCAGGCTGTTATGGTCTCTGGAGAACACTTGCTGAGCCAAGGTAGCTTCATGCTGCAATCCAGAAGCCTGATCCGCCTTGCCCCAGACCCCGAGGATGGCCTGGTATTGGCCTTGACCCTCAGGAACCACAGTACCCCAAAGACTCAGAACTTCTCTGGAGAGCTAGAGGTGAGTAGAGCTCAGTATCATCCTTCCTTCTACCTTAGGCTGGAAGATGGGAGAACCCAGTTTAGTCATTCAGTTTGGAGGGGCACTCTGGTCCCCCCAGACCCCGAAAGAGCAGGCAGACCCCGTCCTTGGAAGACCCACTGGGTTTTGATTTCAAGGTGACCTTGTTCTAGCCCACATTCAGTCGGCACCTCCCTTTGTGACCCCCCCCCCCCCGGGAGGCCGTTCTGGGACCTGCTGCCCATCGCCCGTGAGCTAATGTACCAGGAAGTGTCTCGAAAGGTGGCATGTACAAATGGGAGGGATTATGACTTAGCCAAAAGGAACTGGTCTGAACCGAGGATGACCGAAGCTTGAATAACCCTGCAGGTGCCACCAGGGCATTCTAGCTCATTTACTGTGAATCTCATTCTTTCCAATGGGGCTTCCCTTTAAGTGAACTCCGTTCCAGGGACCTGCTTCCATCAGAGCCTTGTTGTCTCCGGGTTAGGCTGCCGCAAGCCTGGGAGTGGGAGAGATGGATGGAGGGGCTGCCTCCTTCCCAGAAGATTCCCCGGCTTTTGTGCGGAAGGATTAGAAGGAGGAGTGATTGATTGCCATTCCTGGGAGGGGAGAGGAGGGGGAGGCAGAGGGGCAGGCAGAGTCCTGTTAATTAGGGCCATCTGGACGCAGGCCAAGTGAGCTATGCAGGGGGCGGGGAGTTGGAAGCAGGTTCTGTGTTGAGATTCCAGAGAATGGGGGGGAGGAAGGGGAGGGGAACAAGGCAGAGCTGGGGGGCAGAGAATTCACCCGGGGGGCTCTCCTCTCTGTATGGCCAAATGTGGATGCCAGAATGCACTGGCGCCTTCCTTCTGGAGCCCCTCTCCAGTTTATCCTGTACATAGTTACTTATATGTCGTCTCCTTCATTAGACAGTGAGCTTCTTGAGAGCCAGGATTGTCTTTTGCCTTTCTAGGAATCCCCATTCAACATGGCGCCGGGCACATAGTATTTTTTTTTCAGTGGTGTCTGACTCTTTGTGACCCCATTTGGGGTATCTTTGGAAAAGTCCTAGAATGGTCTGCCATTTCCTTCTCCAGCTTATTTGACAGATGAGAAAACTGAGGCAAACAGGGTTAAGTGATTTGCCCGGGATCACAACCAGTAAGGGTCTGAGGTCAGATTTGAACTCAGGTCTCCCTGCCTCCAGGCCTGGTGCTCTGTCTACTCTACCATCCAGATGCTCGTTGGCACACAGCAATATAGTACTTAATGAGCTAATAATACTTTAAAAAGCACATTATACTTAAAGCTTGTTGACTGACTAGATGTTATGTATGATTCTATCACCTGAAGTATCAGATTCAAAGTCTTCTCTTTGGAATTTTTTTAAACCCTTCCATCTTGGAATCAATTCTCTGTATTGGTTCCAAGGCAGAAGAGCAGTAAGGGACAGGCAATGGGAGTTAAATGACTTCCCCAGGGTCACACAACTAGAAAGTCTCTGAGGTCCAATTTAAACCCAGGACCTCTTGTCTCTAGACTTGGCTGTCAGTCCACTGAGCCACCTAGTTACCTCTTTCTCTTTGGTATTTAAAACCATTCACAACTCTTTCTGATCTTTTAATACTACATTATTAACTACGTATACCTGGGCAAGTCACTTAACCAAACTTGTTTGCCTCAGTTTTCTCATCTGTCAAATGAGCTGGAGAAGGAAAAAGCAAATTGCTCTAATATCTTTGCCAAGAAAACTCCAAAAGGAGTCATGAAGAGTCGAAAATGACCGACTAACAACCACCAAAGCCTTCAATGATTGGGAAGCCGAATAGGACTGAACTTCTTTGATCCATGGAAGGAAAGAATAAGCTGTTCAGTATTTGGTAGGATGGGAGAGCCTTGCTTGATTAAATCAAAGAGCTTCACTATTTGAGAGGTATTTGGGGCTGAGAAGAGGGTCTTCTTGGCATAAAGTTCTAGGAAAGGCTCAAATGAGTAGCTGTCAGTTTACCTTCTCTATTCTAAAAATTCATAATATGGGGTTTAATCCATAGATATAATATTTCAAAGAAGTCTGCGAAGTTGGATGGAAAAAAATGATATCTTTATTTTCACTGACCCTTGATTTCCTTTGCAATCCTATGAAAAAAGCATTCTGATAGGAGTCCATTCGCTTCATCAGATGTCAAAGGGGTCCATGCACAAAAAAATGTTAAGAATTCCTCATCCATCTGAGGGACTTATGAGAAAGAATGCTCTCCACCTCCAGAGAAAGAACAGTGGGAGTAGAAACACAGAAGAAAAACATAGGATCAGTCACATGGTTCAATGGTGATGTGCCTGGGGATGTTGACTTTAAAAAATCACCCTAGTGCAAATAGTAATAATAGGGAAATAGGTCTTGATTAATGACACATGTAAAACCCAGTGGAATTGCTCATTGGCTACGGGAGGGGGGTGGAAGGAAGGGAGGGAAAGAACATGAACCATGTAACCCTGGAATAATATTCTAAATTAATTAATTAGATAAAAATGGAAAAACTGAAATAAAAAAAAAGAATTCCTCATCTAGACAACCTCTGCAGGTCTAATGGTCGTAGTCATTTGGCTGAACAGTCAGTCAATCAACAAGCAAGTCCATAGAATCCTGGATCTTCTGGCCCATTTGTCAGTGATCCATGGAACCAAGATGGGAAAGGGAAAACATGTAAGCAGGCTGGAAAGAAAAGGGAGATGGCCACTAGAGGTCAGTAAGAAACCTTGATTCCCCAGAGCATAGCTATGCTAAGTCTCACGTTTGCAATGTGGAGGTTCAGTAACATCATCATCATCATTATCATTGTCATCATCATCGTCGTCATCATCATCACCACCATCATAGCATTCATAGAGCACTTCAGGGTTTGCAAAGAGCTTTTGACATATTATCTCATCTTAATCTCATCTCAGTCCTGGGAGATAGGTAGCCTCATTTTACAGATGAGGAAGCTGAGACAAGCAAAGGTTAAATGACTTGCCCAGGGTCACATCACTAGTAAATATCTGAGACTAGATTTGAACAGAGATCTCTCTCATTCCGGGTCCAGTTCTTTATCTACTGGGCCACTTCGATGAGGGCTATTGGTACATCTACTTCTAGAGGAGGTCTGAACTATGATGCTCTTTCCCAAGGTCAGGATTTGGAGTCCTCTCATGATTCTATTTATTGCCTGCTTGACTTTGGACTAGTCATTTCCCATCCCTGAGCCTCAATTTCCTCACCTGTAAAACGAGAGGACTAGACTAGATATTAGACAAACATTCCATTCCCACCTATGCAGGGTGTCTCTTGAGTATTGGTGCAAAATGAGGGGGTGCCCCTAGACTGGGGAATGGCTGAATAAATCGTGGTATACAATGGTGATGGAATACTATTGTGCTATAAAGAATGATGATCTGGCGGCTTTCTATATGAACTAGGAGAAACCCAAGAGTATTGGTACAAGTTTCATGACTTAAAATGGCACTAAGACTTTTGGGATACCATATATATGTGTGTGTGTGTGTGTGTGTGTGTGTGTGTGTGTGTGTGTGTGTGTGTGTGTATGAAAAGTGGGAATTCAACTCCAGAGCTGAACATCTCCTAGGATAAAATGCATGCCAAAGCATCTTGAAAACGGTATAGCCCCATTGTATGCAGGATCAGAATCAGGAGAAAGACCACAAGGGGACTGATGAGCATCCTTCCTGTTTTGAAGG
>NW_025363655.1:0-3534 GCF_016433145.1 Gracilinanus agilis
CAAAAAACTTCTTTACTGAATTAGGAAAAATTATAACAAAGTTCATCTGGAATAACAAAAGATCAAGAATATCAAAGGAAATAATGAAAAAAATGTGAAGGAAGGGGGCCTAGCAGTACCAGATATTAAACTATACTATAAAGCAGCAGTCATCAGAAAGGTATGGTACTGGCTAAGAGACAGAAGGGAGGATCAGTGGAATAGACTTGGGATAAATGACATCAGCAAGACAGTGTATGATAAACCCAAGGAGCCCAACTTTTGGGACAAAAATCCACTATTTGACAAAAACTTCTTGGAAATTTGGAAAACAATATGGGAGAGATTAGGTTTAGATCAACATCTCCCACCCTACACCAAGATAAATTCAGAATGGGTGAATGACTTGAATATAAAGAGGGAAACTATAAATAAGTTAAGTGAACTCAGAATAGTATATTTATCATATCTCTGGGAAAAGAAAGCTTTTAAAACCAAGCAAGAGAGTTCCGGGTTAAGATGGCGGCAGGGTAAGAAGCAGCTCTTAACCTCTCCTGACCGAAACATACAAAACTCCTCAAGGGGACATAAAAACAAGTCTAGACGAAAGGAGGAACCCCCACAACAGGGCACAGCGTGGAAGGTACGTGGAATTGAGGCATTTCCATGCTATAAAGGGGTGAAACAGCCCTCACGAAATCGCGGGCTGAGTAACCACCCTACCCCCACCCCTCCACACACAACACCTGTAGCTCCGAAGCCAGCTAAAAAGAAATAGAGCAAGTTTGGGGCACCCATCGAGTCATCGGCAGCTCCAGGAACTATTCCTGAGAGCAGCAAGACTTAGGACCCCATTAAGCCAAAAAACTCAGGCGAAATCTGAGTGCGGGAGCAGGACGCTGGGCGTTGAGTGCAGGCTGAGCAGAGCACAGGCACTGCGGAGGCATGGGTGGAGGCAGACACAGCCAGGAACTAAAGCCTAAGTGGGGAACCAGTGTGGACGGGTATACGACTGTGGAAGCAGCACCCTGAGACTTGTAAAGAAACCTCCGGCAGAAGATCAAGCAAGGGGGCCCACCAGGGGGCTTGATCTTGGAAAAAACCAGAACTCAGACCTCAGGAGCCAATAGATTGCGGACAGACATTGAGCGCAAGGATAAATCTGAGAAGCTGCTGGGCTAACAATGGCTACTCAGCCTCAGGAAGTTCAGAAGAGAAAGAATAATAACAAGAAAAAGAAGTCTTTAACACTCGACAGCTTTTACACAGAGAAAATCCAGACAACCGAGCAAACAGAGGAGGAGAACAAACAAGCATCCAGACCCTCCTCAAATAAGGAAAACTCCTCACAAGCTATGGAAGAGTTCAAAACGGAGATTTTGAGGAAAATGGAAGAGATCTGGCAAGAAAATAACAGTTTAAAAGGTAGAATCTTGCAATTGGAAAGTGAGGCTCAGAAATCAAATGAACTGATAAGCAAATTGAACACCAGAAATGACCAGATTGAAAAGGAAAACTAAAAGATTATAGCCGAAAACCAGTCCCTAAAGGCTAGAATCGAGCAATTAGAAGCTAATGATCTCTCAAGACAACAAGAACAAATAAAACAAAGTCAAAAGACTGAAAAAATAGAAGGAAATATGAAATATCTCAATTAGAGAGTGACAGACCAAGAAAACTGGTCTAGAAGAGACAACTTGAGAATAATTGGTCTTCCAGAAAAACCAGAAATTAATAGAAACCTGGACTCCGTACTAAAAGAAATTATTCAGCAAAATTGCCCTGAAGTCCTACAACAAGAGGGCAATATAGACATCGAAAGGATTCATAGAACACCTACTACATTCGATCCAGAGAAGAAAACAGTCAGAAATATTATTGCCAAATTCAAAAGCTTTCAAGCAAAAGAAAAAATCTTACAAGAAGCCAGAAAGAGACAATTCAAATATCAAGGAGCACCAATCAGGATCACACAGGATCTGGCAGCCTCCACGCTAAAAGACCGTAAGGCTTGGAATACAATATTCAGAAAGGCAAGAGAGCTGGGCCTGCAACCACGGATGAACTACCCATCAAAATTGACTACATATTTCCAGGGGAAAGTATGGGCATTCAACAAAATTGAAGAATTCCAGGTATTTGCACAGAAAAGACCAGGGCTAAATGGAAAGTTTGATATCCAACCACAAAAATCGAGAGAAACCTGAAAAGGTAAATAAGATACAGAGGGGAAAGAAAGAAAACTTAAAATTTTTAAATTTGCCTTTTTAAGGGCCTCAGTGAGATCTAATAATCTGTATTCCTATGTAGAGAAATGTTATGTTTAATTCTCTGTAGTGAACTCTATTCACTATTATAATATTCACTATTATAGTAATCAGAAGAATAATTAACAGGGTGAGGGTGGAACACTAAATAATCTAAGATGGCATGGGGGATGGGAAAGAGGGGGTGAATAGTAGGGGACACCAAGAGAAACTTGAGTGAATAAGAAAATAGAATATTCTATTACACACAAAGAGGGCATGGGAGGGAGAGGGGACAAATACTATTATAAGAAGGAGAGGAAGAGAGCATAAAGAGGTAATAATCAAACCTTACTCTCAGTGTAATCAACCCGGAGAGGGAAGAGTAGCTATACTATCCATTGGGAAATAAAACTCTTATCTAACCCTTCTCAGAAAGTTAGAAGGGATAAAGCAAGGGGAGCAGAGTAGTGGGGAGGTCAAAAAAAGGGAGGGGAGAATGGGGAGGGAATTTTTAAGACTTTTAAAAACAAAAAGAGGGGGGAGGAAATAAGGGAGGGGGTAGAAAGGGAAGTCAATCAAGGGAGGGGATAAGGGATAGGGTCTTAATAGCAAACCACTGGTTTTAAAGGAAATAGCTTAAGGAGAAGGGGTAGGATGATTATAACTCTGAATGAGAATGGGATGAACTCGCTCATAAAACGGAAGCAAATAGCAGAGTGGATTAGAAACCAAAATCCCACCATATGTTGTCTATAAGAAACACATATGAGGCGGGTGGACATACACAAGTTTAAGGTTCAGGGTTTGAGCAAAATCTTTTGGGCGTCAAATGAGAAAAAGAAGGCAGGAGTGGCTATTATGATTTCTGACAAAGCCAAAGTAAAAATAGATATGATTAAAAAAGACAGGGAAGGTCATTACCTCCTGATTAAAGGCAGTATAAACAATGAGGAAATAACACTGCTCAATATATATGCACCATGTGGCATAGCACCCAAATTCATAAAGGAGAAACTGGCAGAGCTCAAGAAGGAAATAGATAGTAAAACCATACTAGTGGGAGATCTAAATATTCCTCTGTCAGATCTAGATAAATCAAACCAAAAAATAAATAAGAAAGAGGTAAGAGAGATGAATGAAGTCCTAGAAAAATTAGATCTAATTGATATATGGAGAAAAATAAATAGGGATAAAAAGGAATACACCTTATTCTCAGCTGCACATGGCACATTCACAAAGATTGACCATGTTATAGGGCATAGAATCATTGCAAACAAATGCAAAAGAGCAGAAATAATAAATGTAA
>NW_025363656.1:0-1085 GCF_016433145.1 Gracilinanus agilis
TATGGAAAAAGAGGCAAAGAAATCAAATGAAGTAATATGTAAATTGGAGAGCAGACTTGACCTGATGGAAGTCATGAAAAGCAGGATAGACCAAACCAAAAAGGGAAATCAAAAGCTCATAGGTGAAAATCAGTCTTTAAAGACTAGAATTGGGCAAGTAGAAGCTAATTATTTTAAGAGACAGCAAGAATTTAAAAAGAAAAATCAAAAGTAAAAAAAAAAATAGAAGGAAATCTGAAATATGCCATTGAAAAGACAAATGACCTGGAAAACAGATCCAGGAGAGACAATTTGAGAATTATTGGTCTACCTGAAAGCCTGGAACAAAGTAAAAGCCTTGACATCATATTGAAAGAAATTATCCAAGAAAACTGTCCTGATATTCTTGAACAAGAGAGCAAAATAGACTTTCAAAGAATTCATAGATCCCTACATTATCTTCTATGTTATCCCAACATTATCCCTACACAGATTCCATTTTATATATATATGTGTGTGTGTGTGTGTGTGTGTGTGTGTGTGTGTGTGTGTGTGTGTATTCATTCTTGAGTTGCTGCTTCTGGTACCTACCCTAATAGTTGAATAGTTGACCATCAGCAACCAGTATACTCACATTTCTATGTGTACATATAACAATCTTTAAATACAGACAAAACATAGAGGTATCATAATGCTATAGCTAAGGAGCTACAGTTCCACTCTGCTCTAAGATTCAAGCAACCTCAGTAAATGACCTTGGTGTTTAAAAATGGTATTACTTACCTTTTTGTGTTCTTCATTACACTGATCTTTGGATCTTTTGGATCTTTGGAATGACTATACAAGTCTAAATGTCATACATCACATCTATTTATGTTTCCTGTGTATGTATCATCAAAAAGTCCAATAAAAGAGTATGAGTTGTTTTAGTTTTTTTTAGACAGAGGTGATTAAGTTAGTGCTAAGGTCTATGTGCATGAGCAAAAAGTTTGTAGAGAACAAGAATTGTACCTTCTTTATAGAAAATCAAAATATATATAGTTATATCATATTTTTCACACTTTTAAACTATCTGAATATATGAATATTTATCATGTTTTGAAGGT
>NW_025363657.1:0-3229 GCF_016433145.1 Gracilinanus agilis
TCTCTCTCTCTCTCTCTCTCTCTCTCTCTCTCTCTCTCTCTCTCTCCAGATAGTAAATAGTTTCTTTGAGTTGCTGGGGCCAAAAAAACCTCATGACCTGGTTTGCAACCTTCAGAGGATAAGATTCTCAGAACTTAACTAGGTTGGCAATTCAAAAAAGAGATATATAATACATTACAATACTCAAAGCCTTTTCAACATGATAGGACCTGTCAGAGCTAAAACAGTACTGATAGCCCTCAGAGAAACAGCATGATCTTTATATTATGATAATATATCAGACAAGGATATTAGTGGAGAATATATAAACATACTGCATAGCAGAAGACACTATTATTTTACTTACTACATATCTGTTTTGTGTTTCTGCATTTTGTATCTATGCATACACGTATTCTTCAGAATGTTAGTAAATATATATATGTAAAATATATATATATATATTATGCATATATATCCCTTCAATAAAAGATAAGTGCCTGCCAAGACAAACCCAAGAACTATATGAACAAAATACTTTTGATACAAAGAAAGCAAACAATTGGAAAAAGATAAAATTACTCATGAGTAGACTGAACCAATATACTAAAAATGACAATTCTACCTAAGTTAATTTATCGTATTCAGTGCCATACCTAACTATGTAAAAATCATTTCATACATCTAGAAAAAAATAATAAAATTCATCTGCAAGATCAAAAGGCCAAGAATGTCAAGGGAATTAATGAAAAAAATATGAAGCCTAAGCTGTACTGGATTTAAAACTGTATTATAAAATGGCAATCATCAAAACAATCTGGTACTGACTAAGAAATAGATTAGTGGATAAATGGAAAAGATTAAGCACTCAACACATAGTAACAAAATGGACATTGTTTGTTTGTTTGTTTTTGGTTTGGTTGGCTTGCTTTTTTTTTTAACCCTCACTTTCCGTCTTAGAATCAATACTGTGTAATGATTCCAAGGCAAGAGTGGTAAGGGTTAGACAATGGGGGTTAAGTGTCTTGCCCAGGATCACACAGTAAGGAAGTGTCTGAGACCAAACAAACAGACATTGTAACCTATTTTTTGGCAAACCTGAAGATCCAAGCTCTTGGAAGAACTCACTCTTTGACAAAAACTACTGAGGAAACAGAAAAACAGTATGGCCGAAACCAAGGGTAGATCTCTCATGCCATATACCAAGATAAAGTAAAAATAGATACATGATTTAGAAATAAAAGGGGATATCATAAACTAATTAGGGAAGCACAAAATAGTTTACCTGTCAGACCTATGAATAAAAGAAGAATTTATGACCAAACAAGACATAGAGAATATTATGGGATGCAAAAAAAGATAACATTGACTACATTTAACTAAAAGGTTTTTGTAAAAAGAAAACCAATTCAACCAAGATTAGAGGGAAACAAAAAATTTGAAAATTTTTTATGGCAAGTGTCTCTAACAAGGGCATTATTTCTCAAATACATAGAGAACTGAGCCAAATTTATAAGAATACAAATCATTCCTCAATCGAAAAATGGTCAAAGGATATGAACAGGCAGTTCTCAGATGAAGAATTAAAGCCATCTTTAGTCATCTGAAAAAATGTTCCAAATCATTATTAATTAGGAAAATGCAAATTAAAACAATTCTGAAATACCATCTCATATCTATCAGACTGGCTAAGATATGACAAAATAATATGACAATAGCGATATGACAAAAAAAGGAAAACGTTAATGCTGGAGGGGATGTGGGAAAATTGGCATATTAACACATTGTTGGGGGAGTTGTGAACCATTTTGGAGGGCAATCTGGAACCAAGGCCATAGGGCCATCAAAGTGTACCTAACCTTCAACCCAGCAATACCCCTATGAGGTCTCTATCCCAAAGAGATCAAAGATAAGGGAAGAGAACCTATTTGTACAAAAATTTTTATAGCAGCTCTTTTTGTAGTAGCAAAGAATTGGAAACTGAAGGGATATCCATCAATTAGGGAATGGTTGAAGAAGTTATAGTATATGATAGTAATGGAATACCATTATGCCATATGAAATAAAGAATATGATGACCACAAAAAAACCTGAAAATACTTAGATGAAGTGAGGCAAAATGAAGTGACCAGAACCAGAACGCTGTACACAGAAACAGCGATAACTTTCAGTGATCAACTCTGAGCTATTATCAGTAATGCCAGGATCCAAGACGACTCCAAGGGATTCATGACCAAAATGGCTCTCCACAGCCATAGAAAGAACTAATGGAGTCTGAATGAAGATTGGAAAATATCTTTTTTCACTTATTCATTCTTGAAGCATTTTTTTCTTAGATAAGTGATATGTGTCTTCTTTCACAACATGATAAACATGGAAATATATTGCATGACAGAACATGTATAACTATATCCTATTTCTTGCCATTTGGGGAAGATGAAAGGGTGGGAGGGAGAGAACACAGATCACAAAATGTTAGAAAAACAATTACAAGAAATTATATCTACCTGCAATTAGAAAAAATAATTAAAAAATAAAGAATGAGTGGTGATAAGACTTTTCCAACTACTTCTGTTTTGTTTGTATGCATATATACTCTTTAGTTAGTATGAATACACATACATGGGGCATCTAGATGGTACAGTGGATAAAGCATAGGAGCTAGAGTCAGGAAGACCTGAGTTCAAATCCAGCCTCAGATATCTCCTAGCTATGTGACCCTGAAGAAGTCACTTAACCCTGTTTGCCTCAGTTTTCTCACCTGTAAAAAAATGAGCTGGAAAAGGAAAAGGCAAAACCCTCCAGGAACTTTGTGAAAAAAATCCCAAATGGGGTCACAAAGAGTCAGACACAACTGAAAAACAACTGAACAATTACAAAATACGTGTGTGTGTATATATATATGGTGTGTGTGTGTGTTTGTGTGTGCATATATCCCTTTAGAATACCATTATGCATATATATCCCTTTAGTAAGGGATGTATGATGATCAGATTTGTTTAAACACTCCTATTTTTTGTGTCTGTGTATACATATATACATATGCACATACTCTTTAGTATGTTAGTATATATATAAATATATATACTATTATGCTAAAGGGATATATCTAGACATAGAAATATTCTTTTAGTATGTTAGTTAATATATTATTTTTATATATTTTATTTACTTATATTTATATTCATTATAACATTATTTATATATTTGATTGTCATCATCTATAATAATTTTTATTGATGTTTTATAT
>NW_025363658.1:0-2048 GCF_016433145.1 Gracilinanus agilis
GTGAAGGGGATAAGAGGAGTATGAATCAGGCAACCATGTTAAAAATGTATATTAATAAATGTTAAAAAAATAAATAAATGTTCATTGAATCAAACTGAAAAAAAAATTATTACTCAGATAACTACACATAATGATCCTGAACAAATCTATATTTTTCTACTGTTATTTTTTTCATAGAAATATATAAAAAGCATAAATGTAGACATCAGATGATTAGAACAGAAATATAAATCTTTAAACTACAAACCAAAATATGTCACAAAAGTAGTAGAACATATATTCAAAATTTGAGAGAGTATGGCTGAGTGGGGAAAGAAAGCTTGGTTGAGAATCAGAGAATTTGGTTTATAGTTCTACCTAATTTGCTTACTACTTGACAAGGACATTGGACATAGAGATATTTTCTTCATTTATAATTAAAGCATTGTACTAAATTCTTAGAATACAAAGGCAAAAAAAAAAGAAACAGAAACTATCTCCTCCTTAAAAATCTTATTTTTCTCAAGGATCTCACAATATAATGAAGGAGATAGCATGAAAATTTTCTGTTTATATGAAGATGGAGAGTATTTAGGCATGGGATATTGAAAATGTTATGTTTGGAGAAGAAATATAATGTGTAGAGAACGACAAGGAAGCTAATGACACTGGAACCCACATGGAAGGAAATAAAGTGTGGGAGGATTGGACATATAAGAATAGGCAAGGTAATGAAGAACTTTAAAAGTCAATAGACTTATTTATATTTTAGTCTGGAGGTAATAGGGAACTCCTAGAGTTTATTATAGAGGATAACAATATGGCTGGATCTTCATTTTAAGGAAGTCAACTGAGGGCTGAGTAAAAGATGAACTGGAATGAGGAAGAGAATTGAAGTAGAGAAACCAACTAGTAGGACACTGAAATAATCCAGGAATAAAGTGTTAAAGGGCTGCATCAGGATGATGGCAGTGTCAGGGAAGAAAAAGAGTAATATGTAAGAGATGTTATAAAGGTGGAAATGACAGGATATAGACAATTGATCAGATATAGGAAGATGAAAGAAAGAATGAGGAGGTGAAGATGACATCTAGGTTTCAGGCCTGAATGCTTGTAGTAGCCTCAACAAAAATTCATGAGTTAGAAAGAGTGGAGAGTTTGAGGGAGAAATTCAATTTTAATCATTTGAATTGAGGGGATGCCCATCAATTGGAGTATGGTTAAACAAATAGTGCTGTAAGGTTGTGATAGAATAAGGAATGGTGAGCAGGATAATTTTAATAAAACTTGAAAATAACTTCAATAGGATAATAAAGAGTGAAATGACTAGAACAAAGAGAACATCATACACTAACAATCAAAGAATAAATCGTGAATGCTATCCCCAGAGAGTAAATTGAGCAGTGGGGAAAAAAAAGCATTATTTATATGAAGATATGTCTACTGGATGATACTTTCTGTGATTCAGGGAGAGGGAGAGAACCTAGGACACTTCTGGATAAATTCTATTATAATAAAAAATAAAAATAAATAAAATAAAAATTTGGACATTTGAGTTTACGATTCCAGTGGGATATTTAGTTTGAGATATTAATAAGCAGTTGGATACTTGAAACTGAGGAGAGAGAGAGATTAGATATTTATAAATAGACCTGAGAATCATTTGCATGCAGATAATTGAAACCATGGGGGAGAAGAAAGCCCATGATATAAGCTTGTGGCACTACCATGATTAGTTGGTGTGACTCAGATAAGGATCCAGCAAAGAAGACAGAGGAGAGATCGAAGAGGAAAACCAGACCAGAGGTATGTTAGGGACCAAGACTTTAAGATAAAATAGTCACTCTTCTAAGAATAGATATCATTCACTCTTCTAAGATAAGATATTGATCATAGGCCCAGCCATGCTTGGAGACAGTAAGACGCCACAGGAGATTTTCTACGCTCCCTTTCCGCGTTCCTTTCCCCTTAGTATCTGCCAACCCCCTTCTGCCCTCAACCTATATATTCTTGTCATAGATCTGCAATAAACGAGCCTTGCTTCCATCCAAACGACTCTGTGTCTTGCG
>NW_025363659.1:0-7263 GCF_016433145.1 Gracilinanus agilis
CATTACCCCCTTAATCTTTGGTAATGAGTTAAAGGATCTGATTTTTTAAATATTGAGTGAGATAACAGACAAAGTGCCACCATGAAGAGTTTGAAGTTGCTTCTGTTTTTATGGTTATGGAAATTCGAGTTTGTTGGGTTCATATTGGAATCATAAATTGCATTTGTAAATTGCTCAGTGTAGAGGAATAAAATAACTTATTCTAGATTTTGGAATTCCCAAAATTGGTCTGTTGGGTTCAGAGGGTTTTCTATTAAATGCTAATTAACTTTTAAAAAAGAAAACCCTTACCTTCCATCTTACAATCAATTGGTTTCAAAGCAGAAGAGTAATAAGGAAGAGGCAACTGGGGTTAAATGACTTACCCACAGAGTCACATAGCTAAGAAGTGATGGAGGTCATATTTGAACCCAGGATCTCCCATCTCCTGACTCTCTAACCACTGAGCCACCTAGCTACTGCAGTCTTAATTAACTTTTACCATTCTCGAAATTTTGCTGGTTGTTCCATTGTCATAAATAATTTTAAAAGGAAATAGGTCATCATGGAAATGCTGCCAGATTTGTCTCATTTTTCATCTATTTTTTCTCTTCTCAATTCCATTTATAAATAGTCTTAGAATGATTTAGCAGATCTCACATCAAGATTTCTACACTTTTATTTTCCTCTCTACCTCATCCATTTACTGTTTTATCAAGCAATGCTATTCATAATCTTCTACCATTCTTTCCATTAACATTTTGAAGATGATTTATATTCTAAAATTGGCGTTGCTCCTTGTCATGCCTCTCTTCTTTATTAAATGTTGGACAGCTAAGGCAGTCTAGGGGCTCTTTTGACCTCCTACATATATAATAGTTTTCCTATAACAGTGATGGCAAACCTATGGTACAGGTGTCAAAGATTCGACTTGACCACCCTCTCTTCCCATCCACCGCCCATGCAAAGTTCATTACCAGAAAGGCAGAAAGACTCCAGGGGAGATGCTTCCTCCCCCGTCTCTACCACTCCTGACTACATTTTTTCACATCAACCACCCCTCTGCCCAACAGCCCAATGGGAGCATATGGGGTGGGGGGCAGCTCACAGGTGGCAGAGCAGGAGGGAAGCAGAATGTTGAGGACAATCCTCACTTCACCCACCTCTCTAGCAGCCCAAGGGGAGCATTTTTCTCCCTCCTCTGTGGGAGGTAAGGGATCAGGGGTAAGGCTTACCCAGCATGTGGGGGGATGGGCTTGGCATTCAGTCTGGGGGGTAAGGACAGAGGCAGGTATTCTAAAAGGTTCAACATCACTGCCCTATAACAATTAAACACTTGAAGGAAATAGTAGGCTTGAGTCCCAGAATGAAATAGACCTTTGTCCCTTCCTTCTAGGGACAAAAGAAGTTTGGTGGTGGGCAATAGAAAGAGCATCCCACCTCCCCATCTTCCTCAGTCAAGAAGACCTGTATCTGAATCCAGCCTTAAACAATATCAACTTTGTGACCCTGAGCAAGTCGCTTAACTTCATCTGTAATATAGTACCCACTTCCCCGGGCCCTCGTGAGAAACAAATGAGATAATAATTGCAAAGTGTTTCATCAGCACAATGCCTGGCACATAGTAATACTTTTAAAATGTTAGGAGAGAGTGACAGAGAAGAGAAACAGAGATACCGAGAGGTGGCCAATGGAACCACCAGACAAGATCCAAACGATCAAACCACAAAAAAGGAATTATTAATACATGAATGCCACTTTTCCTCCCCCCACTTAGCTAAATCTTGCTTCAAATTCTTAGTGAAATACAGACTTTTCCTAAGAGGTAGGGCAAAATTAAGGGTTAGATTCTTGGAGGAAATCCACCTCCCACTTGTCGATAGAGGTGAAGATTTAGGCTCGTTGGATTTTTGCCCAAATTCGTCTTTACAACTAAGGAGGATATTGATGTTAAAAAGGGGGCGGGGAGGGAGTGAATAAATAAAGTAATTAACTGATGATACAAATAGAATCAGCCTATCCCCCCAATATATACTGTTGGTTTTTTTAACAATGCACAGCAACACATCACAAATTCCCAAACTTCCGCTGAAGGAATTACTGGGCATAGTTAGTAGGTACGGCCTGTGCCTCCGGCCGCTTTTCCGCAATACACACAAGTCAGAAAGAGCGAGGAAAGGCCAGAGAAGAGTTCCGCGCACTTCCAGGCCAACAAATAAATAAATAAATAAGTGGGGAAAGATAGTGCAAGGCTACGGTGGCTCTGCTGAGACCAAAGTACTGAGGCGCTCCTCCCCGGCTCCTGGGAAAGCCAGCTGCGAGACAGGAAAGACTTGAGTGTTAGAAGAGTCAGGGCTGGGAACAAAGGACCACCCAATTTGGGTTAGTCTCTTGAAATGGAGGTGTCGCATTGCAAAGAAGTATTAGGCCACGTTGGCCGCGATTCCAGTCCCAATAGTGCCCAAGCGTCCATCCTCGGACCTCAGAGCCCCGCCTAAGAGTCTGCGGGCGTGGCCTGCGGCGAGGGAGAGGAGGGGTTCCTCCGAGGGCGTGGTCCACTCTGGGCACAGCCTCCTCCTCCTCCTTTTTCTCTTTGCTGCCTGTTTGTCCAGGGTACTCCACTACCTACTCGGATAGCCTTGCGAGAAGATTATTTAGGTAAGTAGATGAGGGCTGGGGGCTGCAAAACTGAGTACGATTTCACCCTCTCGCTTTGGCTCTCCCCTTTCCCCTTCTGTGGACCCTATATTAGAACCCCGGCCTCCTGGAGCTGCTGAATAGGGTTTAAGGACTCTTTCTCTCTCTTTTCTCGGAATTCAGAAAGCCCATTCTTTGCCCTCTTTCTCATTGCCCTCCCCAACCTGTCAGAATAGCGGATAGGGGTTTAGAAAGCGGGGTCACAAGCTGAGAGGCCCAGGGAGAACGCCAAGGTCAAGGCTCTCTTGGTTGCTTCCGTAATTCTCACCCTGCCCCTCGTTGGGTGGGAAGCACCACCCCTCCCCCGGAGAGCTTTCCCTGCTCCTCTCTAAACTGAAAGTGCGCACTGCTCGGTGGAGGGGCCAAAGGCTGCCGCGGGTCTGTTGATGACATTGGAGTTTCCAAACTGGCCTGATAGGCAAGCAGCCCCGGATGCCGCCAGCAAGAGTCCCTTGTGGGAACCCCAGGGCGGGGGTGGCGGGGTTGTTGCTAGGAGCCGGTCACCACTTGGGGAGTTGAGGCTCTCTTTCTCCTCTGTGTGGAGGAAACGTTTGTCCATTTCTGTTGGCACGTGGATGTTGGTTAGCTCCCGACTGCAGTAGCTGCAGAAACCCCAGGATGCTAGGAGGCGAGGTGGTGGGGCCCGGGGCACGGGGGACAGTGGATGGCATGCACCTTTAAAATAACGCCCAGCATTTGGATTTTCAGGAGTTCTCCCAGTACGAATGGTGCAGAGGGAGCTAGAGGCCCCAGGGTGGGGCTGCGGGACATAGGAATGGCTGAAGGCTGCTGTCCCTGAGTCATTCTCTGAAGTCGTGACTTCTGTGTCAAACATCCCTCTTTAATTAAACTTCCTTTTAGATCTCCGAAGTTTCCTAGCTACGTCATATTAGGCCCAGGGGTGAGGAAAAGCGAAAGGAAAATGCAAAACTCGGGGGAGCAAGGCTGCTGGAGGAAATCGTGACCCGCTTCCCTTCAGGGAGAAGCATGGATAGTAAGAAGAGTATATGGGATTTTGTGCTTTCCACGGGTTGCCTCCGAGGAGTTATCTTGTATGTAGAGAGCACTTATTACTGTGATTTCTTTGAAGGAAAAGTGTAAGGTTGAACCTTAAGATTTAAAGATAAAAGAACGAGGCATCCTTTAGTCCAATTCCCTCTTTTTCACAGAAGGGGAAACTGAGGTACGGATTGATTAGATGACTTGCCTGTGGTCATACCAGTCTTGGACAGAGATTCTCTGACTTAAAATTCATAGCTTTTCAAGGCTGGAGTTAGCAGTTGCTCTCTAAAGTCTTCGTGGAAGTTCTCTCCTGTAGGTAGGAGACTGCTCTTGGGAAAATTGCTAATCACATGCAACCTGCAGCTAATGGAGGATACTCAAGGTTATTGGGCACAGCACACTGCAGCATCTGAAAGATATGGTTTTGCTGTGCTTTTAAGATCTTGATTGAGTTGGATAATGTCAGCACTGGATGGGTTTAAATGGATTTTTAAAGATGAAACTGAAAGTGAATTGAAGTGTTTTGGGGGAAAAAAAAAAAAACAAAACCTTGGACTTGAAGTCATAAAATCTGGATTCATGTCCTAGTTCTTACCTGTGTGACCTTGGGTAAAGCATTCCACTGCTCTGGCCATCAGGTCACTCATCTGTAGTATGAAGAAGCCTAATTAGGATACTTTCACCCTTTTGAGAAAAATAAAGTTACTTGCTTTCATTCTGACACAGTAATGTTCTTATATAATAATGACAATGATATCAATCATGGCAGAGTTTTTAAAGCCTTTAAAGATCCTCATTAGTTGTCAAGGCCAGAGTGTTTGATACTGAGTAGGTCTTAAAATCAAGTGATCTTTTGATTCACTTACTACCCACAGGATCACTACTGTAGCTCAGGCCTTAGTCATCTCTCACCTAAACTGTTGAAATGGCTTCCTAATGAATGTCTTTGTTTTGGGTCTATTCTCCACACAACCACCAATATATAAGGGCAAAACCGTCACCTATACATGATGCCTCGACTTCCTCTTTAATTTCTTTCTTTTTTTTTTAAACCCTTAACTTCTGTGTATTGGCTCCTTGGTGGAAGAGTGGTAAGGGTGGGCAATGGGGGTCAAGTGACTTACCCAGGGTCACACAGCTGGGAAGTGTCTGAGGCCAGATTTGAACCTAGGACCTCCCATCTCTAGGTCTGGCTCTCAATCCACTGAGCTACCCAGCTGCCCCCCCCCACTTCCTTTTTTCTAAACAAACTGCAGCCTCATCATTCACCTGAGACTGCTTACACTAAAGTTGTCAGTTATCTTTTAACTATTTCTTTTCTCTCTGCAGCATTTGACAATATTGGTCATAACCCCCAATGGACATTCTCTGGGCTTTTATGATGTTACATCAGCCTTCTGGATTTTCATCTTCTTTGTATACCCTAGAAGTGTCCCCAAAGGCTCTACCCTGGCCCCTCTTGCCTTTTTTTTCTCTTTACTTCTCTCTTTGTGCTCTCAATAGTTCCCTTAGGCTTAATTATTTCTATGCAGAAGATTTCCAAATATACATATCCTAATATTGGACATTTTGACTTGGATATTAATTTAGTGATCTTAAACTCACTATGTCCAAAAAAAAATTCATTATGTCTCCCAGAACCTTTTTCCCCCAGCTTCCTATAACTATTGAGGGTAACACCTGCCTCCTAGTCTCCTAGGCAACCAGTTACCAAATCTTGTCTTTACTATGTTTAGTTTTGGGGGTTTTTTTTAACCCTTAACTTAAAAGGTAAGGGTTACTTGATCCTAAGTATCAGTTCCAAGGCAGAAGAGTGGAAAGGATTAGGCAATTGTAACTTGCCCAGGGTCATACAGCTAGGCAGTGTCTGAAGCCAGATGTGAACCAAGGCCCTCCCATCTCCAGGCCTGGCTCTCAGTTCACTGAGCCAACTAGTTGCCCTAACATTTTCTTCCTTCCTTCCTTCATTCTTTCCTTCCTTTTTTCCTCTCTCCCTTCCTCTTTTCCTTCCTTCCTTCCCAGTTCTAAGACAGAAGAGCAGCAAGGGCTAGGCAATAGGGTTTAAATGATTTGCCCCAAGTCACACAGCTAGGGAGTATCTGAGGTCAAATGTAGACCCAAGTCTTCTCCAGTCCTGGCTCTCTATCCACTGAACCATCTAGCTATACCTACTACATTTACTTTTACATATATTCCCATCTCTACTTACACAGCTACCAATCCAGTTAAATCCTCATCATTTCTTGCCTGGATCATTGGAATAGCCTTTGGATTAGTCTCCTTGCCTGAACTCTACCCTTTCTAATCCTTTCTTTAAAATGATTTTGCAAAATCAGAAGTCGGTCCATGTCACTCCCCATTCTGAGTAAACTCCAGTAGGTCTCGATTCCATGATCAAAGATAAGTTCCTCTGTCATTTACAGTTTTTCCTAACCTGGCCTCATCCTTCCTTCTCAGTCTTCTCAAACTTTACTGCCTTCCACAATCTCTACGATCCTACCATTCAAGTTTGTAACTTCCTTTACTACTTCAGCATTTTAACCCTCAACTCATCATCTTCAGGTAAAGGATTTCTGGGTAGGTTATTTAGTTTTAGGCTGCTTTTGGCTCATTTTATATTACATTCTTGCCTATTTGATTTCTCCCACTTGTCTAGCTTGTATGTTTTTGGAATCAAACTAATATAAATATTTGGTTATCCAAAATATAATTGGAAAAGTAAGCACTTTAGGGGGAAAAAATGCATCTCAAAAGCAATTGTACAGAAGCTCCTGTGGATAGAGAGCCAAGCCTGGAGATTGAAGGTCCTGGGTTCAAATTTGGCCTCAGACATCTCCTAGGTGTGTGACCTTGGGCAGTTTACTTGACCCAAATTGCCTATCCCTTGCCACTCTTCTGCCTTATAGCCAATACTTTGTATTGCTTCTAAGACAGACAGTAAGGGTTTTTTAGTGAAGGAATTGTAAATTTTTTCTCAAAATCCAGTTTGGGATTATATCTACGATTGTTCCTTCTTTATTAACAGTTTATGTGAATTTGAGGAAGTGTGGTTAAATGGGAAAAGGGCTGGGCTTAGATCCAAGAAGATACAGGATTATCTGCCCCAATACCTCCTAATCTTGTATCCCACGGCAAGGTCCTTAACTTCCCATTGCACTAGGGCAGTAGTGTCAAACTCAGATTAAAACAGGGATTAGGATCCTCATAGGCAGCATATTGATTTCAAAAATCACAGATTAACATTATGTATGTTTTATTATATGTTGACTTGTTTTGTTAAACATTTCCCAATTACATTTTTTTTAAAACCCTTACCTTCCACCTCAGAACCAATACTATTTCTAGACTTGGTTCTCAATCCACTGCCCCCCAAATAAAAAACTCCACTTGGAGAATTATAAAAAAAAAAAGCAATATTTTCTCTGTAGGTTAGGGTGTGCCTATGACTAAATTTTAAATAAAGATGTGCAGAGATTTATTCACATTGGAATTAAACATGGCCCATGTGGTGGTGCTGGAGTCTAGCCAGTGGTGCTGCAGGCTCTTGAGAATCAGCTATAGGTTGCCAGCATTTCTTAGGGGAGG
>NW_025363660.1:0-4614 GCF_016433145.1 Gracilinanus agilis
ACACACACACACATACATACACTACCTCCTCCTTACTCTTTAGTAATCTCTAAGCTAGATAGTCACAGTCAATTCTCACAGGCCATGACCTCTAATCTCCTGGTCCTGAAAATTCTTCTAGAGAGTCCCCACCTTTCTGATATGCTTCCTAAGACAGAGCACCCCTAACCAAATGTCATATTCCAGATTGAATGGGGCCAGGACAAGTGCTGAGAGACTTTCACTCCATCTTGAACTGGATACTATGCTTTTATTCTAGAGGGTGAGAGAATAGGGGTTCAACAGTTTGCCATCTACTGGCTGCCATGACCTTAATCAAAGGCATGGGGTGGTAGTAGTCAACACTCCCACTTACCACCAGAGACAGATCTCTGGGAGTCAGTCAGTGTCTTTCCAAGCCCTGTCTTAGGATCTCTAATGGAATAAAGCAGTCTCCATTGAACAGTACCTACAGGGGTGGCTAGCTGATGTATCTGGGGCTGAACTTGCTTGCACTGAACAAGCCAACACTCCACCATCTCTCCTATGATGGTATATCACAATTGTAACTTGGTTCTACTTCTGATGAGATCTGTTTCAGCCTTGTAGAGTCCCCTCTTTCCTCTCCATCAGTCTAGCCACCAAGAATGTTGGGGAGGTCATGCACCTCAATGGTATGGAAAAGGATAAATAAGAGCTTTGAATGGGCACAGAGTTCACAGTCTGCTTGTTGGAACAAAGAGAATTTCTCTTGTTAGATCTTCCTTAAACCATCATGTTACCAAACTGGTTTTCATCCTTACTCACTTGAAAGGATCAAAACATACAGTGAGCTTCACCCAAGTCTGGATACAGGGATAGGGCTGATGAAAAAGCCTGTGCTTGCAGTCTGTGGAAGGCTTGATTCAAAATCAGCAGTTGAATTCTGGAGTGTGTAGAAGACAACTTGAGAGAAATGAATTTAATTTCAGCTACTTCTTTGGCCGCCATCTTCATGCCACTTACTCCTGGGCAGGTACAGTCCTAGTCATCTGTGCTCTCCAATTCTGCACTCATAATCTAATCCACTCTGCCACTGCTCCCTTATGGCCCCACTCTCCATCCCTGTCTCATTCTGGGTCAGAGTGCTCCTCTCTGGTCACCATTCCTCTTTGTGCCTTGTCTCCTATTAAAATATCAGCTACTTGAGGGCAAGGACTAGCTTTGCTTTAGCATTTGTATCCCCAGTGCTTAGCACAGTGTTTGGCACAGAGCAAACACCTAATCATTGCTGGATAACCATGTATTGGGTGCATTATATTTGGGTTTCCTTTTAGGTATGAGTTAGACTAGATGGCCATCGAATGCCTTCCAACTCTCAAAATCTGGGATTTTGTGATTTAACCTTTTAGGCTCAAGTTGGTCGTTAACTCTAAGATTACATAATAATATCTATATGACCTACCTTGGGGGGGTTGTTTTTAAAAAGGAGGGAGCTTTTAAAACTACATAACTGTCAGTATTATTAATGACAACTACACTTGTTTGTTTGCCATGACAGAGGGGAATTTCCTGGCTCCTGCCAACCAACCAATAACTGTCTGAAAAGTAGGCTGTAAGTCCTAATTAATGTTGGAAGTTAGAAATCTAAAGGGATCTGGGAAAGGATGTTGTCAAAGTCCCAAATTCCAAGAAAACTTTTGGGGAAATTATTGTCTAGGCATGGCCCCTCCCCCAAATTCTTTCTCTAACTTTGAAATTATTAGCCTATTGTCATTCAGTCATTTGTCAGATCCAACTCTTTATAGCTCCATTTGGGGTTTTCTTAGCAAAGATCCTGAAGTGGTTTGCCATTTCCTTTTCCAGTTCATTTTACAGATGAGAAAGCTGAGGCAAGCAGGACTAAGTGATTTACCTAGGATGACATAGCTACTAAGTGTCTGAGGCTGAGTTTGAACTCAGGTCTTCCTGACTCAAGGCCCAACACGCTATACATTGCATCACAAAGCTGTCCATTAACCTATTACCAAATTTCTTTTCACAGGTGACACCCACTCTGAACTTTGACCCCTGTGCTCCAATTCAGCCTAGAAGGTTTATTCTGGAGTCAGCTAACTACCCCTTCCTCAGGACTCTCTGTTCTAGGAATCCTTTTCTACCCTTGTATAGTCCACACCAAGTACAGTTCTGATTGTAGCATCACTGATAGATTTGCTCCCCTGATAAGCGAGGGTAATCTCCTTGAAGAACATAACATCTCAACTGATAGGTTTATAAACTACTAGCCTGGTCAGTCAGGTCACTGTAGCCTCAGGTTGCTGCTAATGTCTTTGATGATCTCTGCTATCTATTCTGGATGCTGAGGGGACCTCAGTGGGCTCTTCTGATGAAACTCATGAGATTTTGATCTGGTCTATTCATGTCTATAGAGTCTCTCCAGATCTAGAAAAAATAATCGAGAAACAAATAGGGTTGCCATACATGTTAAAAAACATGGCAGCTGGGCAAGAATTGGGCAGCCTGCCTTTCCTCCAGGCAGTGGCTAATGGCAATCTGCTTCATTCAAGAGCCAATAGAGAAGATAAGAGGTTTTCCATTTGAATCTGTTCTTTGTGCTCTCAGTTCCAGCTCTTTAACCTATTCGAAGATTTCTTCCAGCCTGGTATTAGGTCTTCAATTAGTTATGGCTGTAAGTAAATTCTGTAAGTCTCCATATTTTGGATTGAAACTAGGCAGGGACATTGTACCAGACCCTCATTGGTTAGTCCCACTTATCCCCTATTATACTCCATTTTAAAAATGTCTCGATCATTTATCCCTCTCTCTAATCTATCTCTATTGTCTCTGTATTGCCTAGCAATCATTTTCTATCTGTATCACCTATCTCTACCTTTCTGTCTCTATCATCGCTCTGTTTTCTATCTACAATCTAATTTCTATCATCTCTATTATCTACCTATTATCTCTCTCAATCATTTATCATCTATCATCATTCCTAGATTTCCTCTCTCAATATCTACCTGTATCTACCTATTTACAATCTATTCAATATCTATCATCTATCTGTATTATCTAGCTCTCTACTTTACTATAGCTATACTTTAAGCTTAAAGAAGCTTTAAAAACTTAAAGAGAGTTTCCAGGGTTAATTCACAGATAATCTTATTTTAAGTTTTTCTCCCAGAGGAAAAATCTGAAAAGTCAGTGAGTATGTAACAATTGAAAGCAACAAGTAGATGTCTCGAGGAGGAGAATTGTGGGTTCTCAATCAATTGACAATCAATCATGTACATCAATCAAGTATCTACTACATATCAGGCACTGCATTAAGGCTATGTAGATACTAAGACAAAAATTAAAGGGTCTCTGCCCTGTTGAATAGGAGACAAGATACCAGTTCAGAGGGGCATGTGATGTCACAAAAACACCTTTTATTATATTATAGAGAGGTGCAAACTGGGGCACAGGGAAAGGAAGTGACTTGATCCAGGCAACTCATAGTAGATTTGGAACTCCACTGAGTCTCTTCAGTCATAGTCCAAAGTACTTGCCACCATGCTCCTCCTCCTCCTCCTCCTCCTGCACTGGAGGGTTAGAAATTTGTCTGAATGTAGAAGAGATCACAGAGTATTAGAAGCCTGGGGATCTTTAGCCTGGACACTAGAAAAGATATTTCAGATTTTCTTTCATAGGTCCTCCTTTCAGATTTGCTTCTGAGACCTGCCTGCAGAAGCATGCCTCTTGTTTCCACCAGCAAGGTCCCCAAGCTCTAGAGAAAGGACCATGAGTCTATTTATTCTCTGGCCTGTTATCTTTGGCATGGTCCCTGGATGCCACATCTTTAACTCTTCCCAGGACTCTGAGGAGTTGCTTCCATAATGAATTAAAGCCTAATGCTGAGGAAGCATCCCAGGGAGGAAAAAGAAGAAAAAATAATAAAGAGCCCAGGAGAGAATGTTCAGGGAAATGATAGGTGGAAGAGATGGATGAGAAAAAGAAGAAAGAAAAAAAGGAAAACTAAATGAAGGAATAAAAAGAAAAACAGAATGGAGAGAAACTAAGGCCCTGGTTTCTTCCATAAGCTGAATGTCATTCTTAACAAGGTCTCTTTATTTGTCCAAGAAGAGTAGTTCAAATCATTTAAGACAGCCTCGAGCAGTTGTCAAGGCAACTGTAGACTTTAGTCTTCACTACCATGGAAACCCTCTCTGTGGTATCATATAAATATTTTCCTTGAAGAAAGAGACAGGGAGTTGAGTGGGGTGACATGCTATTTTCTATCTCTCTCTGGAACAAGTAGGGGGGGTTTTTTTTTTTTTTTTTTTTTTGGGGGGGGCTGGGGAAGCTGAATTAGCTGTCAATATGCGTAGGCTAAAGAAAGGATACTTTGGTTTGCAGGGTTTTGATATAAAAGCCAAAGTTTATTTTCTTGTTCACAAATTCCAATGAATGATAGCCATTGGTTCTGAAATAGTGAAAGGTAACAATGAGAGAGAAAGAGAGGAAGAGAAGGAGGGGGACAGAAAGAAAAAGAAAAAGAGAGGAGGGGGGACAGAGAGAGAAAGAAAGAGAGAAGAGAGGGAGAGGGAGAAGTAGAGGGAGAAAGAGGGACGGAGAGAAAGAGAGAGGAGGGGGGACAGAGAGAGAAAGAGAGAG
>NW_025363661.1:0-7037 GCF_016433145.1 Gracilinanus agilis
TTTTTTTATAATAAAATATATGAAAGCTTATCCTTTAAGCCAACAATTCTTTAAAATAAATACATCATTTATGCAGAAAGGATTGGGATCTAAAGTAAAATTTAAAAGACCTCTCATAAAATTACAATTTAAATCTCAAGGCATTGGAAATCCAAGGTTTATACAATTACCAAGATAAATAAAACCTAAAAGACATGTGCTACTATAAGATGTTCATAGATGGTACATATAACAGCATTGTTTTGATACAGTAAAACCTTAAATAAATTAGGAAATATGATAAAATCATAAGCAGAAACTTCATTAGCTTAAAATGATTCAGTACAACAGGAAAATCAATGAAATAAACAAAATTAATTCATAAAACTAATCAGCAAACTAAAGTAAGATACAGAATCTTTTTAAAACCCATTCAGTTCTGAGGTTTTAAAATCCACCTCTGGTCCAATTCAAAGTTCAAATTCAGGGTCCTTATAATCAGTCTCTGCTCTTAGTTCAAAGTTCTGAGCAAGTATGGGGTGAATTTCTTCCCCTGTGTTTCAGTTTAATAATCTCAAGAAAGTTTGAATTGGCCATGCACCCAATGAAGAGTAATCACTAGTTCCGGGTGGAGGTGTGGAGTAGGGGCTAGAGAAAAGCTTAGGTCAGTTCTTTAGAAAATCTCACATGTAGAGATTGTGGGTGGGGGTCTTTGGGGGGCTGCCTAGATCAGGCTTTAGAGAAAACATGTGGAGGGCTAGAATGGATTAAAAGTGTCTTTCCAGGTTAAAGCCATTACCAAGAGAGTAAGGGGGATACTTTACAAATCTTTAGCAGCAGAGGCTGAAGCTGAAACGGCAGCGCTCTGCAAATCAGGGAGGGGGTCATTCCTGGGAAATCTCAGGATTAGGTAGGGAGGATTGGCAGAAGTGGTCTATACTGGTGGGCTCGGGGTTCAGGATTAGGCAGAGATCAGAAGCGGCGGAAAGGGAGGCCAGGTCAGGAGCCAGGAAGATTGTTGGCAGAGGCACTGGCAGTGCACCAGCAATTTGGGTTTAAAGCCAGAAGCCAGAAGTGGCTGCTCTCACCCCCCAAGGTGGGTCAGGCTTGGCTTGCTGGCTGAGTCCCATGGCAGTCAAAGACACACTGTTGCTTTTAGTGAAAGCATGGCAAGCAAGGATGATCTCCTCTTTTCCTCTGGAGAGGATTTTAAATACTCTCAGGCTATCTAAAAAATTTAGGGTTCAAATTTCAACCTCTGGTTGCCATCATTGTGGAAGCAGCACCTTGAGACTGTTAAAGGAGCTTCAGGTAGAGGAGCAAGCAAGGGACCACCAAGATCCTGAGATCTAGTTGACCCTGAGAACAACTAGACTTGAGACCTCAGGAGCCTAAAGAGCACAGACCAACTCTGGGGAATGCACATCAGACAGAGAGCATGTCTGCCTCACCTAGACTTCTGACTGAGAAAGAAATAATAATAATGGCAAGCCAGTCACAAGAACCCCAAAAAAGAAAAATCAAGAAGAAATCTTTAATATTTGACAACTCTTACACAGAAAAAATCCAGACAACAGAGCAAACAGCAGGATAACAAACAAGTAATCACATCCAAACCTTTCCCAAAAAATGAAAATTGGTCACAAGCTCTTGAAGAGTTAAAATCCGAGATCATGAGAAAGATGGAAGAGATTTGGCGAGAGAAGTGGGAAATAGCTCAAAAGGAAATTAACAGGTTAAAAGACAGAAACTCCCAATTGGAGAAAGATGCCCCAAAATCAAACAAGATGGCAAACAAATTGGAAACCAAAATTAAACAGCTGGAAAACAGGATAGGCCAAACCAAAAAGGAAAATCATGAGATTATAACAGAAAGCCAGTCTCTAAAGACCAGAACTGGGCAAGTAGAAGCCAATGATCTCTCAAGACAGCAAGAACAAATAAAGCAAAGTCAAAAGATTGATAAAATAGAAGGAAACATGAAATATCTCACTGAGAAATTGACAGGTCAAGAAAACAGGTCAAGAAGAGACAACTTGAGAATCACTGGTCTTCCTGAAAAAGCAGAAATTAATTGAAATTTGGACTCCATACTAAAAGAAATTATTCAGCAAAACTGCCCTGAAGTTCTACAACAAGAAGGCAATATAGACATTGAAAGGATGCATAGATCACCCTCTACACTAAACCCTCAAAAGACAACCCCCAGGAATATAATAACCAAATTCAAGAGCTTCCAAGTGTTAAGGGGGAAATCAGGGAAATGTGCCTTAAACAGTAAATATGGATCCAGGTGGGTGTGAGAGACAGGAATGACAGGAAGGAGCCCACAAGTAGGGAGACTAAAGTTTAACAACAAAGGGGTGTCTGTTACTGAATTGGCTGTTAGGTCCAACTGTCACTCTGAAGCACCAAGACTAGGCCTATGGTAATCAGCAAAGTAAAGGCAGGAGTTTATAGGTTAAGGCAACACATTTAATCAAGACAAACTAAGATTAAGGATGGGAATAGGGTTTACTACACTTAAAAGCTAAGGGCAAACAACAGGGGCAGAGAAAGGACTTGACTACACTCTCCTATGATATAAGCAAGACTGGGCCCAAAGAAAGCTGTACTGGAGTCACAAGGGAAAAGTTCCTCCCAACCTGGTTCCAGTCAGATATGGTCAGCTTAGCTGAGGACCTAAGGGTGGCTTTACTTGGGATCTCATGGCTAATCCAGGGATGGTTTCAGGATGCCAGGAGTCAACTCCACCAGAACAGGTGATCCAAGGTATCCAGGCAGGGGGAGAAAGTTTGCAATGCTGTCCACCAGATCACAAACCACTTCCCTACTCCGTGCTGCTCTGCAGGTCTGATGTCCTCTGCTGTAAGCCTTCACCACTCTCAGGATCCCAGGGAATCTGGATACAACTCCCCTAGCTCTGAGATCTCCCAGGGTCAGCAAGAGTTTGTGCCAACCACCATGGAGTCCTTCTCAGAAACAAGCCACTTCCTCCTTCCCCTGCATTCCATTCAGAATGTCCATGATCTCCAGCTAAGGATTTCCCTAGCCTGCTTACACACATACTTTTAAAATTATGCCTTTTACACAAGTAAAAGAAAAAATATTACAAGAAGCCAGAAAGAAACAATTCAGATATCAAGGAGCATCAATCAGGATCACACAGGACCTGGCAGCCTCCACACTAAAAGACTGCAAGTCTTGGAATATGATACTCAGAAAGGCAAGAGAACTGGGTCTATAACCAAGGATCACCTACCCATCAAAACTGACTATATACTTCCAGGGGAAAGCATGGGCATTCAATAAGATAGAAGATTTCCAAGTATTTGCACAGAAAAGACCAGGACTAAATGGAAAGTTCGATATCCAACCCCCCCCCCCAAAAAAAAAAAAAAAGAAACAAGAAAAGTTAAATAAGAAACAGAGGGGAAAGAAAGAAAACTCTTCTTTTTAAATGTGCCACTTCAAGGACTTTAATAAGATCAAATTATTTGTATGTCTATATGGAGAAATGTTATGTGTAATTTTCAGAAACTGTATTCACTATTATACTAATTAGAAAAATTATTCATAGGGAGAGATTGAAGCACTAATGGTCTAAGGTGAGATTGGGGGAGGAAAGAGGGAGGTGAATAGTAGATGGCATCAAGAGAAACTTGAATGAATAAGAAAAATATGATATTCTATACCACACAAAGAGGGCATGGGAAGGGGAGTGGATGAATACTATTATAAGAAGGAGAGGAAGAGAGCATTAAGAGGTAATATTTAAACCTTACTCTCAATGAATTAACCCTGAGAGGGAAGAGTAGCTATATCCACTGGGATATAGAAATTCTATTTAACACTACTGAGAAAGTCAGAAGGGATTAACCAAAGGGAGCAGGGAAATGGGGAAGTCAAAAATGGGAGGGGAGGAGATCTAAATATCCCTCTTTCAGATTTAGATAAATCAAACCAAAAAATAAATAAGAAAGAGATAAGAGAGGTGAATAAAATCCTAGAAAAATTAGATTTGATAGATATGTAGAGAAAAATAAATAGGGACAAAAAGGAATACACCTTCTTTTCAGCTGCACGTGGTACATTCACAAAGATTGACCATGTAAATGGGCATAGAAACATTGTAAACAAATACAAAAGAGCAGAAATAGTAAATGTAACCTTCTCAGATCACAATGCAATAAAAATAATGATTAGTAAGGGCACATGGAGAGGCAAATGAAAAACTAATTGGAAATCAAGTAATATGATTCTCCAAAACCAGTTAGTTAAAGAAGAAATCATAGAAACAATCAATAATTTCATTGAAGAGAATGGCAGTGATGAGACATCATATAAAACTCTATGGGATGCAACTAAGGCAGTACTCAGGGGGAAATTTATATCCTTGAGTGCATGTATTAACAAATTAGAAAGGGCAAAGATCAATGAACGGGGCATGCTAATTAAAAAACTAGAAAGGGAATAAATTAAAAATCCCCAGCTAAAGACAAAATTAGAGATTATAAAAATTAAAGGAGAAATCAATAAAATTGAAAGTAAAAGAACTCTTGAATTAATAAATAAGACTAGAAGCTGGTACTTTGAAAAAACAAACAAAATTGACAAAGTACTGGCCAATCTAATTTAAAAAAGGAAAGAAGAAAACAAAATCATAAGTGTCAAAGATTAAAAGAGAGACCTCACCTCTAATGATGAGGAAATCAAGGCAATCATTAAAAACTATTTTTGCCAATTATATGGCAATAAATATAGCAATCTAAGTGAGATAGATGAATATTTACAAAAATATAAATTGCCTAGATTAACAGTAGAAGAAATAGAATACTTAAATAATCCAATATCAAAAAAAGAAATTGAACAAGCCATCAAAGAACTCTCTAAGAAAAAATCCCCAGGACCAGATGGATTCACAAGTGAATTCTATCAAACCTTCAAAGAACAACTAATTCCAATACTATACAAACTATTTGACATAATAAGCAAAGAAGGAGTTCAACCAAACTCCTTTTATGATACAAATATGGTAGTGATCCCAAAGCCAGGTAGATTAAAAAGAAAGAAAGAAAACTACAGAACAATCTCCTTAATGAACATAGATGCAAAAATCTTAAACAGAATACTAGCAAAAAGACTCCAGCAAGTGATCACGAGCATTATTCATTATAAACAGGTGGGATTTATACCAGGAATTCAAGGATGGTTCAACATAAGAAAAGCCATTCACATAACTGACAGTATTAACGAACAAACCAATAAAAACCACATGATTATCTCAATAAATGCTGAAAAAACCATTGACAAAATACAACATCCATTCCTATTGAAAACACTAGGAAGTATAGGAATAGAAGGACCTTTCCTAAAAATACTAAACAGTATACATCTAAAACCATCAACAGGCATCATATTCAATGGGGATAAATTAGAAGCCTTCCCAATAAGATCAGGAGTGAAACACAGATGCCCACTATCACCTCTATTATTTAACATTGTACTAGAAACACTAGCAGTAGCAATTAGAGAAGAAAAAGAAACTGAAGGTATTAAAATATGCAATGAGGAGACTAAGCTATCACTCTTTGCAGATACTTAAGTCTACTTAAAAAATCCTAGAGAATCAACTAAAAAGCTAATAGAAATAATCAACAACTTTACCAAAGTTGCAGGATACAAAATAAATGCACATAAATCATCAGCATTTCTATATATTTCCAACATATCACAGCAGCAAGAGGCAGAAAGAGAAACACCATTTAAAATCACTCTAGACAGTTTAAAGTACTTAGGAATTTATCTACCAAAACAAACACAGGAATTATATGAACAAAACAACAAAACACTTTCCAAACAATTAAAACTAGATCTAAACAATTGGAAAAACATTAATTGCTCATGGGTAGGACAAGCTAAGATAATAAAAATGACCATTCTACCCAAATTAATTTACCTTTTTAGTGCCATACCTATCAAATTACCAAAAAACATTTTTCCTGATTTAGAAAAAACTATAACAAAGTTCATTTGGAAGAACAAAAGATCAAGAATATCAAGGGAAATAATAAAAAAAAAAAACATGAAGGAAGGTGGCCTAGCAGTACCAGATATTAAACTATACTATAAAGCAGTGGTCATCAAAACAATATGGTACTGGCTAAGAGACAGAAGGGAGGATTAGTGGAATAGACTTCGGGTAAGTGATGTCAGCAAGACAGTGTATGATAAACCCAAAAAGCCCAACTTTTGGGACAAAAATCCATTATTTGACAAAAACTGTTGGGAAAATAGGAAAAAAATATGGAAGAGATTAGGTTTAGATCAACATATCACACCCTACACCAAGATAAATTCAGAATAGTGAATGACCTGAATATAAAGAAGGAAAGTATAAGTAAATTAAGTGAACACAGAATAATATACTTGTCATATATATGGTAAAGGGAAAATTTTAAAACCAAGCAATAGTTAGAAAAAATTACAAAATGTAAAATAAATAATTTTGATTATATTAAATTAAAAGGTTTTGTACAAAAAAACAATGCAACCAAAATCAGAAGGGAAACAACAATCTGGGAAAAAAATCTTTATAACAAAAAACTCTGACAGAGGTCTAATTACTCAAATATACAAGGAGCTAAAACAATTGTTTAAAACAATCAAGCCATTCCCCAATTGATAAATGGGTAAGGGACATGAATAGGCAATTTTCAGATAAAGAAATCAAAAGTATCAATAAGCATATTAGAAAGTGTTCTAAATCTCTAATAATTAGAGAAATGCAAATCAAAACAACTCTGAGGTACCACCTCACACCTACCAGATTGGCTAAAATGAAAGAAGGGGAGAGTAATGAATGTTGGAGGGGATGTGGCAAAATTGGGACATTAATGCATTGCTGGTGGAGTTGTTAACTGATCCAACCATTCTGGATGGCAATTTGGACTTATCCCCAAAGAGCGCTAAAAGACTGCCTTCCCTTAGATCCAGCCATACCATTGCTGGGTTTGTACCCCAAAGAGATTATAGATAAATAGACTTGTACCAAAATA
>NW_025363662.1:0-2351 GCF_016433145.1 Gracilinanus agilis
CAGAATCAGAGAAGGGGCTGTGCTCCGTGAGCGCAGCAGAACTGCAGTAGGTCAAAAGAATGTGAGATGTGCACATGGAGAGACAGCTCCATCCCAAACAATCATGCAGGCAGTTCTAGTCCAAGCTGTGGTGGAGACTTCCTAGCTGACCACCATAGTAAGATACTCTGTACACTGAACCCAGCATAATGGTATTAGGTGTGTATGAAGGACAACAGCCATTGGGTTCTGCCTCTCTCCACTCTTTGTGTCTTTGTTCAGAATGAGGTCCTCTGAAAATGGCTGTGAAAATTTCCTACATATTGGGCCACCAGAGCTTATCTTTGGACCCATCCCCGTTCCAGATCTTCCTGTGAGACCAGAAACCTCCCTCAGAGGCCGCCCAGACAAGCCACCCCTGGCCCAGCTGTCGGGGAAGCAGAAGCTCCTGGGACAGTGGGGGCTCCCTCAGCAGCTGCCTGGGCAGGTTTTTGTTCAGAGCTGAAGCACTGTGAGAGGAGAGCTATTCCACTGCTGACAGTAATAGTCTCAGGTTCCACACCACTGATGGAAGAGAGAAATCTGTCCCAGAGCCACTGCCACTGAAGCGGGCAGGGACCCCAGAGTGCAGGGTGGAAGCCTTGTAAATGAGGAGCCTGGGAGCCTGGCCTGGGGGCTGTTGGTACCAGTTTATGTGACTACCAAAGCTCTGACTGGCCCTGCAGGACAGGGTGACCGTCTCTCCTGGAGACACAGACAGGGAGGATGGAGACTGGGTCAGCCCAATGGCCCCTCTGGCATCTGCAAGCAGAAGGACAAAGAAAAAGTTACAAACATTCATGTCTCCAAAGTTCCAGGAAGAATCACGGATAAAATGTGGGGAGGTAAATCCTCAGATGCCAGCCCAGACTGCCTCATGACCCAGGAGGGCACAGATGGTCCCTCCATCCCTCACAATCACCCATAACTCAATTCTCCCCAGAGGGACAAGAGACAAGCAGGGCTTCCCAGGACTCCTATAACAATATCTCAGGGCAGTCTCTGATCTTCCTCCCTCACCTGGGATCCAGAGAAGCAGGAGGCAGAAGAGCTGAGCCTGAGACCCCATCATCTCCCTGTGCCTGAGCTCTGGCTCCCCAGCAGCTCCCTCCCAGCTGCCCCTTTATAGCTGCCCACCTTAGCTGGCCTCATTTCCTGAGCAGGAGCCATGCAAAACAGGAGGGTGAGGAGGGGGTTGTTTGGAGCTGGAGGGCAGGAGCAGGAAGAGGGACAGGTTTCTGCTCAAAGAGCAGGTTTCAGTGACCCTAACCCTTTTTGAAATGAGATTTTTGATCCACATTAGAGAAAACAGCCTCCTTCTGGAATCCTGAAGTGGAATATCCCAGGATAGTCAGAACTTTCCCTTTCCTCATGGACCTGGCAAGGCTCTAGAATAGAACCTGTGAACCAAGAAGATATCAGCCTGGCAGCCAATAACTCATTTGTCTAGTGGCTTCTTTGATCCCTTCTGGAGAGTTTAACCAGCATTTCCCCTTGTAACAGCAACCATCCATGCTTGTCTTTCCCCTCCACACTGAGTTTCTTAGACAGTGCTATATTCGTCCAGTCACTAGAGAAGGGTAGAGAGTTTTTAATTTATTGCAACATAAATAATATTCTGAAGGGGGAGATTTTTGTTAACATTTAAGTTTTGGCTCTGTTTCTCCTTTGAAAGGAAAGTATAAGAAGTTGAGCTTTGGATGCCTTTGGTGACTCCACTTACTCCTCTGAGTACTGTGGAAAAGGGACATTCCTGACTCTCCAAAGAGAACCTGATGCACTCAGGAAAATGTCTCACCAAACCAGATTACTGAGTCTGTCCAAGGAATGTAGGAAACCAGTGAATGAAACCCACTTTCTGTGTGAGAGCCAATCACAAGTTCCTGTACAAACATCCAGTCTCCCAAGAGTCAGCATCCAAGACATGAATGGAAGCAGAATTGACACCACAGACTCTGGAAGCAGCTGATGGGGTTATTTTTCCTTTATTCTTAATTCTCAATGGACTTGCAATCTGCATTTCAAGGGTTAAGAAAAGGAAGCCCTCTGGAAAATACAGAACAAAGAGTCCAGGGAGGAGGCCCTGGAGCCCAGGAGATACAGTATGAGAATGTCCCAGGAGAAGCTGCCCCCTATCCAGAAAGATTGTGGCTCTGGCCTTGCAGGATCCTGAATTGTGACCAAAACTGAGTGCTAATTTGAGAAATCCTCCCATGATTCAGAGAAAGCTGAGAGACTTTAGAAGGGTAAGACAAGATAAAAAGAATAGAACATATTCAGACACTATGTCACACACAAGTGGTGGTAAGTCAAGGCACCATTATATTCATTTC
>NW_025363663.1:0-1004 GCF_016433145.1 Gracilinanus agilis
AATCACAGGGGGGATATTGTAAAGGGAATAAAAGTTAATTTCTTTAGACGCATTCCACATTTCCTCTAGACAGGCTGTGTTACTTCTGTGGCCTAGTAAATGTGTGTACTTGTCCCAGATTAGGCTTTGGCCTGACCAGGGTAACAGTTAAGGCCTTTCACCCACAGTGTAACATCTTTTTTACTGACCCAAATTAGTTCATTTAATCCCATCCAATCCCATCTCACAAATACCTCTATTAATATATGTGTGTGTATACATATATAAATATATCTATATCTATATCTCTATATTTATATCCTTCTAGAACTCTGACTTGATAGTTCATTTTGGGTGAACCAATTCAATTCATTTCTAATTAAAATAATATAGTAACAGTAATAATAATATCCTTGTTTTCTTAAAGTTTGCATACGTTTTAATAATTTGATTTTAGATTTAAAAACAATTTTTCAAGGTAATTTTAATAAGTATTATTTACATACCTTTATAAATGGGGAAATGGTTCCTTATGGATAGTAAAACTTTACCCAAGATATAGTGTTCCTAGATGATATAGACGATATTTGATCCTAAGGATTTCTATCTCTGAAACTAGCACTTCATTCTCTATACTATATTTCCTCTCAAAATATTTGAAGATTTATACATTCTATAAAACTTCATTTGACATAGAGGTATAATTAGCTTTTTCGTACATTTTGAATGATAACATACAGGCTCATAAAATGATTCTTTACTTTCCTATTAATGTGACTCAGAGTAGCAAACTCAATGTCTATTTAGGGGTGACTTGTTCTAAAAGATGAAGGTTTTGTCTTGGAAACCATGAGTATTGGAATAATTTCTATCCTGAACATCCATAATATTTTTACCTTAGTCGTATAAAATCTGTTTTCTATATGCTTATGAAAAGAGTATATTTTTTAGTTTCAGAATTGAATAATTGGGTGGGAAATAATGGGGAACATTTATAGAGAACTTTTCTTGCACCATAGGTAATA
>NW_025363664.1:0-3222 GCF_016433145.1 Gracilinanus agilis
GGCCTCAGCCACTTCCCAGCTGTGTGACCCTGGGCAAGTCACTTGACCCCCATTGCCCACCCTTACCAATCTTCCACCTATGAGACAATACACCGAAGTACAAGGGTTTAAAAAAAAAGAAAAGAAATGACAGAGCAACAAAGATCCAAGTTCAAATCCTGCCTCCAGATGTATAATCTTGCCTGAGTTACTTATCCTTAGTCTCATATGCAAAATGGTGATAATAATATATGTAGCATCTACTTCATAGAGTGAGGTTCCATTGAGATGGCAGGAAAAGATACTTTGTAGTTCTTAAAGTGCCATATAAATGTCAGCTTTTATTAAATGCTTATTAGGAAGACATATGCAATGGGTATTCAAGGAAGATACTGAATGTGAAAAGTAAATGTTAATAATTTGTACTTAAAGATAATAAGGAAAGAGAATTAGGACAGTAAAATATATGGATCACATTTCCATAGAGGTTATTCAGTGTTCAACTATCCTAGGAAGCTACACATACAGAACCACACAAAACTGCACATTTGTGTTCACAGACATACACACAAACACATCAGGGATTTCACTCTAAAGAAGCAACTTTTATAATGAAATAAGTATTTTATTGACATACTTTTTTATCACATAACTTTAATTTTCCAGTGAACGGCCCGGAAAATCTTTCTTTTTATCATGAATGCCTGGCACATCACAGGTACTTAATAAATGCTTGAAATAAAATAATCAACTCCTTCTGCCTGGTGTGTGCCTCATTTTACATTTGTACTCCACCATCTCTCTCCTGTAGAGGAAGACATGTTGGTATATTCATTGAAGCCACCAATATTCATTGTACCAATGAGAGTTTTGATGATAGGAGGAACACCTTTTGTTTGTTTAATTGAGGCTTCTAATATTAAAATTAGGATTGTTTTCAGTGGCTATTTTCATAGGTCCGATATGGTCTGCTGGAAATTTTCTTACATGGTATATGGAAACAATGAGTGGAGAATTCCCATACAACCCTGGAATTTTGTTGCTGCCTTTTGCTAGAAATGGTATCTTCCCACTCTCTCAGTAAGCCTAAATTGTTATTCTGAATCCATTTTCATTTAATAAAATCATGCAATCTTGTAAGAATTTAGTGGAATGGCTTCATTTTTTATCAGACAGTTATTTTAAAAAATGTTGAACTATATGAGAGTTATACTTTTTAGCGCAAAAAGTAATAATGGATTTTTCTGTGAACTGTGTAACTAACTGCATTTTACTTGAGATCTTTCTCTATTTTTGTGGAGTAGGAAGACTTGATGTTTCCTATTTCACTGACTCATGCTTCTTTAATTTTCTGGGTCTCTCAACTATCCCAGGGGGGCAGAGTGTGGAATGGCTGACATTTTTCATTGCTTTTTCTACATCAAAGTGATACCAACTCCAGACTACTCACTTGCTTGCTCCTTTCTCACACAGCCTACTGGTAACATAACAAAATCAAACCATTAAGGTTACTATTAAAGTAAGTACTTACCTTACACCAAACAGATCAATCAAATCCATTAGATTTGTCACACGAGACAAGAACTCAAGTACAATTGATTTCAGTCATGTGGCACAACAGCTACTCAAGTATTTTCCCAATGACAGTCTCAATCAATAGGCTCAGCAGCTAAAAAATAATTATATCAACATATTTGCTTTCTTGACACCATTTTGTTCCTCTGCATGAGAAGCACCCTGGTGTTAGAAAAAGGCCTGTGAATGAGAAGCATAAAAGCTAAGAGTCGGAGGAACTGAGCTTTTGTACCTCCTGGGCTCAAGTTTTCTGAATCTTTTCCCACCTCCCAGCTCAGTCTATCAGTCTTACAAGGAATTGTAATAGTTCTTGGATTTGGAGTTTGATGCAGACTTTGTATGAGCAGATGCTTATATAAAAGCTAAAATAGGATGGTATTAAAAGGATTAAGTGATTCAGTATAGTATCTCAGTGAGCTATAATTCAAGACACAGCAGTTCAAATCTTCCGTTGCTGTTTTCTTTGATAAAATGTAGGTTTTAACCTTTTGGGAAGCCTTTTTCTACAGTGTCAGCAGCAACTTCAAACCTGTCAACTCAACAATACTTTACAACTAATGCCTTTCACATCGTCTGAGGTGGAGAAAGGAGCAGGCAGTAATGCTTCTGTGGATTCTGTGGGATTGAGAATGGAGTAGAGTATCTGAAACGAGGTCTTTGTTCCTGTGAAGTGGGGAACCAGGGATGTTGGGGGAGAAAAACTCATCTGCAATGCAGAACCAACAGAATGAGGTGCTGGGGGGAGAGAGGGGCACAAATCAGAGAATGGGAAGACTTATGTAATGTCAGAGATAAATGCATGGTTTAGCCAAGTGAAAATTACAGAATATTAATTTAGATGAATGCAGAGCCCACCTTCCAAACCACCTGGATAATGAGCAAATACTAATTTATTAATTGAAATGTTAAGCACAAACATGTACTTTACTGGAGCCCCTACATCTGTACTGGTTAGCTATTTATTATGGTCTTGATTTCAGGTGCTGATTTTCATCTGTTAAGCCTCATAAAATTTGAGCATCCATTGACTTAGAATTCACCTAGTTCCCTATGCAATGCACAGCAATTAAGTGTATTAGACACCCTGTTCAAAGCTGAATTCCAGAAAGCCAGAGTTGGAATTTTCCACAAAGGATCTCAGATTTGCCTTTTTTTCCTCTCTTTTGACCTAAGTGCTCCTTAGCTTGTGGAACCTTTGGTAGAAGGTCAAAATAGTTATTCTATTCAAATAAGGAAGGAGTCTTGAGTGGGTTAGAATATGGTTCCATTAATATTTTGTTGTAGGCATCTGAGATTTGGTCAATGATACAATCAATATTGTTTATTGAGCATTCACTATGTTTATGCCTAAAGTATTGGGTGAAGCAGTATGGAAAGTTAGAGAAACACCATTTATATAGCTATGTATGCATGTATTATATATATATGTATATGGTTATACATATATACATTTATGCCCATGTGTGTATATTTGTTATATATGTATGTGTACACATATAAAATAAGATATTTGTAAAGTGCTTTGCAAACCTTAAAGCACTATATAAAGGTTAGCTGTTGCATTAATATTCATAATTCCTACATTAAAGGGCCAGGGCACTGAGCCAAATCTTAAAAGATGGATATATATGTATATACTTTTATATATTTGTATATATATATATATAT
>NW_025363665.1:0-8137 GCF_016433145.1 Gracilinanus agilis
GAAGGGGAAAGTAGGGGCATAAAGTATGTAAACAGATTAAAAACGAATATTAATAAATGTCTAATAAAAAATGTCCTAGGCAAAAAAAAAATCACACAGTAGACACATGTGGCTCTTGGAAAAGGTGTTTACTAATAAAGCATGGTAAAAAAAACCCAAAGCATCAAAACATACCCCCTATAAACCAGGGGCACATTCTTCCACAAATACATATGACTTCTACTGAAAGAATAGGCTCAAACTTATTACAATGTTGATGAGGCACACATGTAGGACACGTGTGTGACAAAGCAGCTCACAACTCCTGATACCATAGAACCTGGCAATTCTTTCTTCATAAAGTTCTCATGTAGATTCCCCTTGGTGAGTGGCTCAGTTGAGTTCCCAAGGCCTGTCCTTCTCTAGTCAGCTCTCTTCTCTGCTGCCAGGAGTCCTGTTCCTCAAAGCCACTTCCTTCTTCTCTATATTCATGTCTGTCTGGAATACAAGTCTCTGCTACTTGCTGTCTCCTGGTCAAATAGTTCCTCTTCAAAGCAACTTGGTGGAAGAGAGAGAAATCCCCTCCTCACCTCTGCAGGAATCTCATTCATAGGCAGCTCCCTGCTCTGTCTCCAACTGTCTAACTCAGTGATGGGCAAACGTTTTAAAGAGGGGGCCAAAGGAAAGGAAATGCTCATTTGTCAGTCTGTTTCTAAGGCAACTCTTTCGAAGTTCCATTGTATTGTATCCTACTCATTGTATTCGTCAGATTAGGAATAATATCTCATGGCTACTGGATAGAACATTTCAGCGGGTTCATCTGGACCCCGGGCTGTAGTTTGCCCATCACTGGTCTAACTCATTGATAGGTATTTAAAACTTCCAGACTTGGGAGCAGAGAGGCAGTTTAGTGAATTGAGAGCCAGGCCTAGAGATGGGAGATGCTGGGTCCAAATCTGGCCTCAGCTACTTCCTAGCTGTGTGACCCTGGGCAAGTCACTTGACCCCCATTGCCTAGCCCTTACCATTCTTCTGCCTTGGAACTAATACACATCATTGGTTCTAAGATGGAAAGTAAGGGTTTAAATAAAAAGACTTCCAGACTTGGGGTAAATTTGTTTGCTTAGTAAGCTTCATTGCTTCCTTCTTGACTCAAATCTGAGAGGCATTCATATTTCATAAAAGGGTTGCAGGGGGTTAGACTTTGTTAACACATAAACCTTGTTAGGTATGTGTTTAAATCATAATTATACCAGTTTCTCTCTGAGTTGAGGTGGGAATCACACACCTCCCTTATGTAAGCCCACTTACCTTCTCTCCTAGTTGGAAGCATGTACTCCTATAATATACCAATGGAGTATTTCCCTTGTCTTCCATATTTCTGAATTCTCTGGTTCTCAGTGGTGATTCCCACTAATCTTTGCTGCAATATTGTCATTTTTGTTATTCTGAGGGCTCTCCGAGGCAACCCTTTTAATAGGGATATTTACTTCCATTTTTGGTGATTTCTTCTTCCAAGAAATTTTCTCTTCCAAGGCAGAAGAGCATTAAGGACTAGGCACTGGGGGTTAAGCTACCTGCTGCTCCAATTGCTTAAGTTCTTTTGATTTATACTGAACATATTCCTAACCATGAACTAATGGGTTTTGTTTCCTTCAATGCTTCCTCATTCTCTTCTTGACCCCTTCATATGGGTGTTCCTCAGGGTCCTAGCCTAGCTATTTTTTCTTATACAATTTCCTTCATTTCCAGGACTTCAACTATCACCTCAAACTCTGACCTCTTATGACCATCAGCCCCCCCACCCCACCCCACCCCTTCCACCTCCAGTTGCCTCCTAGACATCAGTATCACCTGGATTTTTCATCAGCAACTCAAACTTAGAGTGGTCCCAGTTGAGTTCATGATCCTTGCCCTAAACTGGTGGTTCCCAAACTTTTTTGGCCTACTGTCCCCTTTCCAGAAAAAATATTACTTAGCCCCCTGGAAATTAAATTTTTAAAAAAATTTAATAGCAATTAATAGGAAAGATAAATGCACCTGTGGCCATCACTGCGGCACCTACCAGGGGGTGGTGGTGCCCACTTTGGGAATCACTGCCCTAAACCTTTTCTTCCTCCTGACATCATTATTTTATCAATATTAACCCAGTCTCCCATATTAAAAACCTCTGGCTCTTTCCTCTCTCTACATCTTAAAAATAGTTTTAACCATCAGAGCCTTCTGCTAGCAAACACATGAAAATATATTCAGGGTGAGTATTGCTATAAGGAAGAGGGGGTTTAAGGAAGTCTTCAAAGAGTTTGAGCTATACTATCCTTACCTAACTGTCTAAAGATCCCAGTCCCTAGTCTAGATACGCCTATGCTAAACCAACCCCACTTGGATGGTAATAGAGAAGTAGTGGTCTATGGCAGTTAGCAGGGCCCAGGGAGAGATCTTGGATCTACAAGGACCCCAGATCTGATCTTACAGACAGATGGTCTAGATGGTTCAGGATCACACCAGGAAACTCAGTAGGTCACAGCAAGCAGCAGGTAAGCAGGTAGGATGGGAAATCAAGGTAGTACAGGGTAGTACAGCCACCAAGGAAAAGCAGCCAATCCCTCCAGGTCAAAACCAGAGAAAGACCACTCAAACCTTAGCTAACTTCCTGAACCCCCTTTCCCATTCTAGAATTCTCTCCCTGTTAGTCTCATGCCTCTGCCCTCTGCAAACTTCCTCATACCCTCTCTTCCTTATAACAGTACTGAGTACCAGGAGATAAAAGTTCCAGGATCACCCTGGTGGTTATATATTCCATCCAATATCTGCTTAATGGAAATGCCAAGCCTTTTTATGATTCTCAGAAGACTGGCAACATCCATCTTCCATCTCTACATCTACCCACTGTCATACCCTATATAGCAGTCATTGTCCATGTAGATTTGTTGAATTAGTCTCTTGACTCAAACCTTACCCACTGGAAAACACTGCTTTTTCTTCTTTTTTTCTTGCTGAATTTTAATCAGCCCTCATCCCATGACCTTGGCATAATGGAGTAAATATACATGCATGGTTTCAATATATATAGTTTTTTATTCATAATGAAAGGAGTAGAAGGAATAAAATCAAATAGATTTAAAACAATTGCCTAATGGTCTACATATTTGCATCTCTTCCCAGACTGAGGTGACCCAGTCTATAGGTAGATCCAAATCACACAAGTTAGAGGGATGCAGGACAAATGCACAGACTCAGACAGTCCCCATCAGCTTCTCCTCTTGGAGGCTGTCAAACATTCCTAATCATATTCCATTTTCAGTCTCTCAGAGAGTCAGTATCTAATCATTCAAGGGAACTGATCCAAGGCACACATTTTCTTGTGGACTGCTTTTTCTTACTCTGTTTCTGGCTGAGATCTCAGATCCAACCTTGAATCTGCTCCTCTAAACTGGAGCTGAATAAAAACCTGGTCAATCCTTAAGACTTGTTTATTACTTTTGGAGTGGTAGACTCAAGGGCAAAACTAAGTCATTTATCTTTTGCCCTTGAACTCTCCTCAGTCATGTCGGTTATGTCATACGTCGTTTCTATGACAGGCCCATTAGTTCTTTTCTTATCTCCCTCAAAAGCAGAAATTTTGTGGGCATGTCCATCTTTTGCAGACTTTTGGCATATATCACTCACTGTGTCTTCCTTCCTTGATCCCATGGAGGAGAGCCAGGAGGATGTCTCACAATCAGTTACTAATTCTTAGAGATGCCATCTCTGTAACATGTCTCAAGAGACTTCCCCAGCCCCTTCACCCTCCACTCCCATTGCTTCCAATCTCAATAGCATCCACTAGGATTAGTGCAGCAATCTTCTAATCAAGCTTCTTTAATCCCCCCGACATCCATTTTTCATGTCTGGCCAGAATAATCTAATGCCTAGATCTAAATCTATGTCAGAGTTCCTTCCTCAAAACCTTTCAGTGGCTCCCTATTGCCTACAGAGTAAGGTCCAAATTTCTTTGTTTAACTTTCAAAACCTTCTTCAGTTGGATGCCTCTCTCTGTTTTAGCCTTACTCTGGGGTTCTCCTTGCTATAGATTCTACCCTCTGGACAAACTAGACTGTATTCCCTCCTGGGACCCACCTTGGTATCCTCTTCCTTTTTTCTTTGCTCATGATAGTATCTTCTCTTTCTGGAATGCTCTCCCCTTCTCTTCATTATCTGAATTTCTAACTCTTCTTTGAAGTCCAACTCAACGATACCTTTACCTCCAGGAAGCCTGTTATGGATCTTCCTGATTGGCAGCCAACATCCCCCTGAAATCTCATCCAACATTTTTTTGTAACTTTAATGCACTTGCCATTGATATTGCATATTCCCACTTTTGTGCATCTGAGGTCCTTCTCCAAGGCAGAAATACACTTTCTCCTTATCTCTGCCTGCCAAAATTCTCTTTTTTAGGGCTTAGTTCAAGTACTACTTCCTCTACAGAGATTTCCCTTATCTTGTCCACTGAAAGTGCTAGCTCCCTCCTCAGATATTCCTACAACCCTTTCTCTTCTTTGTCTCGATCCTCCTTTATTTGGAATTCATCACCAGGATGTAGACATTGGGCAGGTAGGTGACCCAGTGGATAGAGTACTGGGCCTGGAGTCAAGAAAATTCATTTTCCTATCTTCAAATTTGGCTTCAGATACTTCCTATCTGTGAAATCCTGGGCAAATCACTTAACCTTGTTTGTCTCAGTTTCCTCATCTGTAAATGAGATGGAGAAGGACCCACTTCAGAATCCTTATCAAGAAAATCCCAAATAGGGTTACAAAAAGGCCCACACTATTGAAGTGATTGAACAACAACAATGAAAATGCATAGGCAGCCTTTGTCATGGCTGGAATGTAGGTAGGGGTGGGCTACCTTTATCCCCAGCTCCAACCTCCAAGGATACATTTTTGCAAGGTGCTCAGTGCAATCTTAAACTGTTTGGGCTTATACATTTTTAAAAATTTTCTTATGTAATATAGAGAAAAGAGACCTGAGCAGTCACTCATCCCATGGAAAGAAGACACTGAAAAAGTGGTGGGTGAGAGTCATTAGCAGGAGCTGACCTCTAAGACTAAGGAAGGAATAAGAGGCAGAGAGAAGTTTCTTTAGTCAATCAGAATCCCAGAATCTCATAGATGGAGGGGTTCTGAGGATATCCAATCCAACCTTGACCTGAATAAGGACCCTTCCAAGCACATACCCAAAGAATAATCTCCCAGCTTCAGCTTGAAGACTTTTAAGGAGACAGAACCCATTGTGATATATGGAAGAAATGCATCTGTATTTAGACAACTCCCGTTGTTTCCAAGTTTATCCTCACAGTCAGCCTTGATTGGCCTCTTAAGCTTCTCCTTGACTTCTGGTTCTGCTCCATGAGGCTAAACAGAACAAAGCTGATCTGTCCTCCATAGAACAACCCTTCATATACTTGAGGACAATTTTCTCCTCCAGTTCCTATTCCTTCAGCTGTACCAGTGACTTCTATAGGACATGGTATCTAGTTTTCTGGTTTCCCTTCCCCTATTTGGTGCCCTTCTCCCTCCTCCTTGTATTTTCCTGATTCTTCCTCTCCTCCTGACCCCTGCTTGAGAAGGGTCATGGCTGTGAGGAGTGTGTTTGTGTGTGTGTGTGTGTGTGTGTGTGTGTCTTGCACTATTCCAGGGGTCAGAGTCTGAAATATATGAGGAGGAGAGGGGAAAGGAGGGGGAGAAAGGATGTAGGGAGGGGAGGAATTTATAGGAGTGGACTTTCAGGTCCCAGTCTACATTGGGAAGAGGAGAAAAGGGAGATGATTTTGGAAATGGGCAGAGACTCTCCAGCCCCAGGAAATACAATTTTCTTGAAGGCAGCTCCCTCTGGGCCCCATGGGCTAATAGCCCAAGTAGAAGCAGTAGGTTGATAACCAAGACCCATGGACTTTCTGTGATCCACTGATCAGCTATATATTTATGACAGTGTTCAGGGAGCAACAGAGAAGCTGAGGATTCCAGGGGCTGGCAGGTGAGATTAGCCTGTCTATGGATCCATAGACATGCCAGGGAACTCTACTGTTCAGTGTGGTAGATCAGTAGGCAGCAGGCAGTTGGGTCTTCTTTCACACAAAGCAGCCTGTAGAATTCACAGAATAGTCAATAGGACCCATGGATCTGCTTGAAAGAGGAGGAAAAACTCAAAGCTGTGACCTATAGGTCACTCCTTTATAGACTAAAAGACCCTCCCAATCAATGGGTGGCAGGGGTTATTAGACAAAGATAAAGAGTGGGACACAAATCAATGGCCACAGAGGAATAGAAATGGACTCTGATAGAAATGGATGCATGCAGGAATTAGCAGTTAGGCAGAGGAGCTCTAGACCTTGGGTGAGGCCAAGGAGCATGAAAGTAGCCAGAGGCTTAGATATAGCTTCCATGTGTAGACAGACATATGCCTGTAGACTAGTTTAATTGGAACTTATGGATGAAGATGGCAATGGATGGGTTGTGTATGGCTGTGACAGTGTATTAGTACCTATAAGAATGTCTCTGTTCACAGAAGGGTTGGATTGTGTATCTGTAGAGGTTTAACTCCTGCCCAGCCTCTGAAGGTCACCTTGTCCAGGAAGCCCTCCAGGATCCTTGCTTGCTGGTAACCATCCTTTCCCTGGGATCTCCAGCAGTGCTCACTTTGTGACCTCCACTTTAATAGATTTATCTTTAAACAGCAGCATTCTTTCTGCTGGTGTCTTAAGATAAGAGGATCTGGGGCTGGGCAGGACCTTGGATAGCAGCTACTCCAACTCTACCAATGTATAGAGGAGAGAACAGATTGAAAGAGGAGGAGACTTGACCAAGGTTAAACTTGAATCCAGGTCTCCTGGTCTCCCAAACCTAGGGACTTTCTCCCATCAAACTGCCTTATAGTGATGGGAAATACTTGTAGTCTTTGCGGCTGTTCTCTGTATTCCTCTCCTTTCACCCTCTGCCTTTAAGTAGAGGAAAGAGTAAGGTCAAATGAGAGGGCTCACTTTATAGAGATCCAGAGAGGGATGGGGAGTTGTCCAAGTTCCCACAGGAAGCAAATAATAGAGTCAAGATTCACCCCAGGTCTGTCAGTTCCCAAATAGTCCTAAACCACTCAAACACAGTTCCCTTTTTGCTCCCTGGGCTTTCTGACACACTTTACTCAACTCTTCCAAGAGACCCTTGAAAGAAAGCTCTCTAAGGTGGACTCTGTACAGTGACTTTTTCTTGGTTGAAGTGCTGCTTCTGGTATCTCCCACCCCTAAGGTGGCCCCTTAGGAGTTGGAAAGCTCCTGAGGCAGGTTCAGCTGGACTCCTTCTGTCCCAGATGCATAGCTGGCTCCCACTGGACCCTCAGATTCCATAGTGAAGAGGTGGCAGGCTCGGGGATCCCCCTCCGGGCCAGGGCTAGAGTGATGGGATGAGGCAGGGGATGGGATAGGGCTCAGCTGCACAGCTGTTGTGTCTTGGACTGTGTGTTCACTGGTCTCCATCTCAAATGTGGCACGGCCTGCCAGACCGGGGCCTGGCCTATTACCTGCCTTAGCCTGGCGTGTTCCAGGTGCAGGGGGCCGACGGCTACAGACACAGCAGGCACCAAAGAAGCCAAGGGCCAAGACAAGCAGTACTGGCCCAATGATGATGGGTGGGTTGTGGCCTGGCAAGAAGGTGGCAAAGGCGCCCACAAGGGTGATGTTGATGCCTGCAAGCATAATGCAGAGGCCACAGGCACAGCAAAGGGCTGGGGATGGGAGGCCAGCTGGACGAGCTTTCCTCAGGGCACTGGGTGCCTGGCTTCCCAAGCTCTTCTCCCCAGCCATTATCCTGGGGCCACCAGTCAGACATCAAGGCTCTTCTTCTCCTTCCAAGATTAGGGGTTGGGCTCCTCCTGCAGGGACATAAGGAAAACGACAGGATCACAGATTATGGAGCTGGCAGGAACCTCAGAGATCATCTAGATGAGAGTTTCCTAACCTTTTTTTATATCATAGATGCCTTTGAAAGCATGGAAAAACTTTTTCTCTGCATAACATTTCAAAACACATAAAATATAATATTTAGAATTAGGAAGCTGCCCCTATCTCTTATATATCTTTTTTATATAAAAAAGATATATAAGAGATAGGGGCAGCTTCCTAATT
>NW_025363666.1:0-3055 GCF_016433145.1 Gracilinanus agilis
AGATTATTGATATGGTCTATTATGTGGATGGTTTTCCTAATGTTGAAACATCCTTGCATTCCTGGTATAAATCCCACCTGATCATGGTGGATGATCCTCTTGATTACTTGCTGGATTCTCTTTGCTAATATTCTATTTAAAATTTTTGCATCTATGTTCATTAGAGAGATTGGTCCATAGTTTTCTTTTTCTGTTTTTGATCTACCTGGCTTTGGAATCAGTACCATCGTTATCTCTTAATGCATATGGTATATTTTTTGTAAATAAAACTGAGAAATTATTTTCCTTCATGACATGTGGCACCTCTGCATCTAGAGGAGATAGTCACTAATAGCAGTAATGGAAACTAGAACAATCACTAGCTATTCCACACTAGTTCACATCATTGCAGAGAATAGATTGAGGCAGAGTAACACTAAATGGTTTATTTCTTTTTTCCAGAGATCTATATATTTAAAATGAAATTTGTTGCAGAGGGTTTTTTTTCCACCTAGCTGTCTATAGCTAATTAGCCTGTCTATATTTTCCTCTGTGCAATTCAGACATTAAAATCAATATGAAGCTTTGATTCTAATTTATAATATTTATATGAATATCACAACTCATTTTCTTTATCCTAAATATTGGTCTAAATGAAATAGCATTTTGTAAATAAAAAGAAACTGTTTACGAGATCAAGAAAAGAGAATGAACAAAGTCCAATAAAATACCTGATCATGATAAAGGAAATGAGGTGGATTTATAGTAGGTTTCAAGGCCATAACAAACATGGGAGGAAGACAGAAATAGCAGTTCATAGACGGGCAAAGATTTGAGGTAGAAAGACAAAGAGGGCTTGGTGGTCACTAACAAAGTAGATAATGAATGGGAGAACCTATGCAAATATATACATGAAATCTATTGTGGCCAATTTGTAATTAGTAAAAGCTAAAGATCACTAGGGTATAATCCATAAAATGAAAGATATAGCACAATTATGTTTGTTTTCTGTTAGCAATGTAGAAGATATAGGACAACTGTAAAAGTTTATGCTTAGGGATACCAGACTTGTTCCAGGTTGACCATCCAATTCCTGCCCATAGGTAACATTCGGTAAAGGAAGAAACTGAGCAAGCATTTTTATCTACATGATATGCAAATGACACAAAATTAGAAGTGATAGCTCAATGGCACACTGAGGATTCACAAAGATAATAAGAAGCTATAACCTAGAACATCAGGGGAGAATATAATATTTTAGTAGGGATAAATTTAAAATCTTAGTTTGGTTTTCAAAAAATAAATTTCACAAGTGTAAGAGAAAGTATGGCTAGACAGCAATTTACTCCAAAAAGACTTGGAGGTTTTAAGGAGATTACAAGTTTGACATAAGTCTATAGTATAACAGCAGCCAAGATCCTGTGTGAGACTGCCTTAAAAGTTAGAGAATGTAAGCATTGGAAGGGATCTCAAATGTCATCTAGTTCAAACTGTATTGGACAAAGAATACTTTTTGCAACATTCTCAGCAATGCTTAAGCAGGCTTGACCTAAAAAATTTGACTGAAAGGAAATCTCATTTCCTCTTTATATTTTTGGATTATTCTAATTTGTAGCATATTTTCCCTTATATAAAACATAAATCTGTCTACTCAGCTTCTATCCATTTCTCTTTGTCTTGGCCACCAAAGACTGGGGACAAGAAGGAGAAAAATTCTAATTTTGCCTATTTTGGTCAGATCACCTCTAGGATATTGTGTTCATTTTGGCCTTAGCCTTTTAGGTTGAGCATTGACAAGCTGGAGACCTTCCAGCTATTGTTTATTTCTGAGTGTAATAAAATATGAATTGATAAACAAATACCTTTCTCTTCAAATTCCATACTACCCTCAAATTTTAGATTATTTCTACAATTGGGTCAGGGGAGGAGAAGAAACATTTTAGATTATTCTGCTTATTTATCCGGAAAGGTTGATTTGACTTTAATAGTCAAGACAGAGAAAAGAATAAATCTGGCCATATCTCCCATAAATACCTTTTCATTCAAGTGAGTGGGAACTCGCACCTTTCCAAAACAGCCAATTCTACTTTGGGGTAGCTCTGATTATTAGGAAGTGTTTCTTTTACATCAAACCTAAAGTTATTTCTTTGCAACTTCCACCCTTCTAGTGCCAAGAGGAGCAAATCTAATCCTTCTTCCATGTGGCAGTTTTCAGTTACTAGAATACAGCTATCATATCCCCTTTAAGGTTTCTCTTCCTCAAGTTAAAAATTTCCTATTCCTTTAGCTAGTTTTAAAAGTGTGTGGTGTATAGGCTGTTCTGATCACCATCTTCTGAATGCTTAAATGTTTGATAGGATAATGTGATTTCCTATATATCTTTGGTATTCATTAAGGGGCTTTGAGGTGGAAGCGATAGACTGTTATTTGTACAGAGCCTCTGGGTTTTGCCAAAAAACTTGATATAGCACATGGGGTAGAAGAGCAACTACTCCCTCCTTCCATGAGATATCTATGTCCTTCCCACTCATCTTCACCTCTCTTTCTCTTTGAACTTCCTCAAAGAGTTCAAATAGTCTCCCTTTAGCAGCTGTTGTTGAAATATCATTTTACCATCAGCTGGATAAACAGTTTTTAAAAAAAGCTGGCAAATACATATCTACATACTCTTTTGACTTTCAGTACTTAAAACCCTGACTGAAACACAAAATTTGGGTCTTGTTTTGAACCCTAGAAATAAAACCCTCTGCTGTCAGCGTTTCACCCAGTTATTAGAAACTTTCCCATATATCACAGGTTGGCTTCCCAAAGATCTTGTTGGTGCTTCTCAGAAAGTTGAAAAATGACAGTGAAACTAATCATATCTAGATGGAGAGAGAGAGAGGGGGGGGGGGAGAGAGAGAGAGACAGAGAGAGACAGAGACAGAGACAGAGACAGAGACAGAGACAGAGAGAAGGAGAGAGAGAGAGAGAGAGAGAGAGAGAGAGAGAGAAAGAGAGAGAGAGAGAGACAGAGACAGAGACAGAGACAGAGACAGAGACAGAGACAGAGACAGAGACAGAGACAGAGAGAAAC
>NW_025363667.1:0-8041 GCF_016433145.1 Gracilinanus agilis
AAGCTTCCCTAATTACTCTAGCCAGAAATTATATTTTCTTATCAACTCTTTCAAGTACCTTGACAGTTTGTCAATTCTGAATTCACTTTATTCAGTTTCATGATAATTGTTTATCACATGTGTATCTTGTGTCTTCAACTAGAATATATTATGTGAGGTTAGAGAACATATCTTCTTGAATTGCTCTCAGTGCCTTATATGGTGCTTGGTTGTTGTAAGGATCAAAGATGATAATAGTGGAAGAGTGCTCAGCTCAATGCCTGGCACCTAGCTGGCCTTATGGAAACGTTAGTTATGATGAGGATGATGAGGGTGATCAATACGTACATGAAAATACATAGACAAATCTCTGTGTGAATCACACACATACCTTCCCACACTCCTATGTGTGAATGTATACTTATATTTACATTACAGCTTTTTTCTCACTTAGCCTTTTCCCTTGAAGTTACTTTCTAAATCTTAATCCTCTTTTCTGTTTAAGAAGTCCTTCGGTTTTCCTCCTTACTCTCCTTTCTCATCAAACTTGATCCATATATAAGTACAGAACTAGGGCTCCTGCAGTTCTTATGGCCTGAGATCCATATATGCCTTTGGTTTTAAAGGGACCGTGCATCTTTTCAAGTCATTCTTTCATTCTTAAGAATGCCATTTTTTTTTCTGTTAAGAATTTTCCAAAATTCTCTTTAGCATTAAAGAGTTTACATTCATTTTCTGGATTTATCCCACAATTTTATGTTTTGACACCTTAATTGAAAAAAAAATCAAATGTTTCCTTAGTCATAGATTGACTTCTTTTCTGTAGGAATTTTTTTTTATTTTAAGGATTCTCCCAACTTTGCATTCCCCATCTCCTTGTTTTTGAACTGATACAAATATATTTTCTCAAAAAATTCTACCATTCTACCTCATTTTCTCCCAGCTACTTCTAATGTCTTTGATACTATTCTGCTTCATATATAGGGCTCTTTGTCTGCATTTTTCCTCTTCGTTGATCCAAATTTTATATATCTCTCTGAAATTAAGTAGAGTCTCTTCTTCTATCTCTTGGTTGTGAGGTATATTTCCAATTCTATCCTCTGTTTTAATGAAATAAAACATATTTTCTACTTCCCTTTTTGTGACTTAGGAGTAAAGATTTGATGTTGTAATAGATCTTAGCCCTCTTTTTAGAGTTGAGGAAACTGGGCCGGAGAGACTTGCCAAAGGTTACATGGTTGTTTGAGGTCAAATTTGAATTTAGGTCCTCTGTCTCCAAATTCAGGTCTCATATTAAGGATCAGAGAACTGGCTATAGGGTCAGAAGTTCTGCCTCTAATGTATACTAACTGTGTGACCTTGGTCAAGTCACTTAACCTTTTAGTACTGCCTTTAGATAATTGTCAGAACTACAATTTGAAGAGAAGGTATTGACTACCATTGCTAGAGGTATTTCAGAAGCTCCTTCCAGAAGTTCTCTCTAACAATGAATTAAAACATCTAATCACTATACCTTAGTCCTTATATTGACATTATTATAATGCTTTAAAATTATGTTTTGTATAATTATGTATTATTTGATATTACTATATTTTGATCCCTTTTCCATTCCATAGCCTTTCAAACATATGCTCCTAAGAGTATACCTTTTATGCCCAACCAAAAAGAGCTGTTTTCCATTTCCTATAAGTGGAATAAGAGGTAGAAAGGGAGAAAGTCAGGAAATAAGCAATAGAAATTGAATTCCCATGAGGAAATGCCCCTTTTTCATTCATTATCCCTTACATTCTTCTTTGAGCTAGAAAGTGAGCCGATACCAATAATTTACATTTTATTTTATTTTTCAATTAACAAGCATTTATTTTCTAGCCTTCTTATCTCCTCTCATTTAAAAGAAGAAAAAGACAAAACAAAACCTTTGCGACAAATGTATGGTGGCACAAATTCTTAGACTGTCGTTGCTTAATGTATGGCTCATTCTGCATCTTGAATCAATCTATCACCTCTGCTTTAGGATGTAGGGTAGCAAAGATTGTCAGAGCACGGTCCTCTGAAATCATGATTGGTCACTGCATAGATCAGAGATATTTAGCTTCTCAAAGTTATTTGTCTTTATAATGTCATTGTTATTATATAAACGTCTCCTGAAGAACAGATAATGGTCCACAAATGTAATAGAGCAAATAGCAAACTTAGAGTGTCCATGGCCACATTGAGCATAGACAAATACCCACTTTCCTCTCTTGCTCTCCACCTCACCCAGGAATACATAGCATGGCAGTTTTGCCAAGTTGCACAGTGTTCGAAGTCATCAAGCCTGGGAGGTGATGTAAATTGGAGAATAATTTGAGAAGCAGAATTGAATTTGCTCGAATTCTGTTCCAGGTTTATCTAAGTATTGTACACATAAATGGATTTTCAACTACAGTCATTCAGTGTGTACACCCATATCTATAACTCCTCTTTGAATATATACTGTACATTTAATACGCATATGCACATAAATATGCCCAATGAATATAAATACCCTCCCCACTTAGAGTGCCCATACATTTTAGATGTTTGTTCTCGAAAATGAGCATGGCATCATGCATAATGGAGCAGTGGCTCGTGCCTTGGCCGTGCTCCCTCAGACAGCCAGGGTGAAGGCATGATGAAACCAACATAAAATATATGATGACATGACGGATGGCAAGACTGTATAATAAAAGTCCACTGAGTGAGGAGCTTCTTATCTCATTGTTTTACAGTTTTATAATAAGCTAATGTGGGCAACAGATGTAGAAGCAAATGATTTGAATAAGTCTTGATTAAAACCTCCTGAGGGTTGTAACTGATTTAAAAAAAAAAAGTGCAGAGTCAAGCAATAACAATTTAAATAAGCTTTTAAGTCAGAGCTTCCCTTCAGCTTACTAAATCGCTAGGCATGCCACATGCTGCGGAAAAGGCCTCTATAAAACAGACTTTGAAGAGAAAACCCTAGTCTAGTCCTTGTCTTTGAAAGGCGCATCCCTCCATAGAGGAAGGCGACAGACGCCTTGGGGGTTTTCAGCTCAGTTCTCCAGGCACTTAGGTTGGAAGGACCACATGCCAATATGCCATGAATTAAAGAATCATAGGATTTGTTGAGTTAAGAAACTGTCCATCATTTTACAGATGAGAAAACAGTACCAGAGGATGCCTTACTTAAGGTCACTTAGTTTGTATTACTCAATGACAGTGATTCCCAAAGTGGGTGCCACCGCTCCCTGGTGGGTGCTGCAGGGATCCAGGGGGCCGGAGATGGCCACAGGCAGATTTATCTTTCCTATTAATTGCTATTAAAATTTAAAAAAATAATGTCCAGGGGGCTAAGTAATATTCTTTCTGGAAAGGGGACGGTAGGCCAACAAAGTTTGGGAACCACTGCTCAATGATGACTTGATCAACGCAATGCAGCAGACAATATATTTGGGCTTCATGGAGGCTTTTGACAAGATCACTAATCATTTTCTTCTACAGAAGTTGGAGAGATATGAACTGAGTTACAGAATACTCAAGTTGATTAATAACTAGTTAAATAAAAAAAGACCTAAGGCCTGCTTATTACTAGTTCTAGTTCAATATGGAGAGTGTTATTGTGGTTGTTGATATTGGGCTGTTTTTTGTTTATTTTCCTAGTGGTGAGCCATAGAAATGTGTCCTCAATCTTCTTCTTTTCAGTCTTTCCATTTTTTAATAACCTATGGCTCAGATTAAAGCATAGACAGTTGATTGACATAATTGTAGATAGTAGAAACATGGGAAGAACAGCAAATGCACTCGAGAAAATTGGGATTCCAAAATGATTTGAAAAGCTGGAATGATGGGGTGCAATTGAATAAAGATAAAAATAAGTCTCTAGAATTGGGTTCAAAAAAATCACCTGTATAAGAATAAAAAAGGGTAGATTTAGCTAGTCTGTTATTCATCTTAACAAAGATCTGGGGATTTTAATGGCCTTAAAGCTCAATATAGGTAAACAAAATGATGTGTCAGCCAATAAAAACAGTTATGATTTTAGGCTGGAAATATAGTGTCTACAACAAGACAAGGGGAAGTTAGGCTATATTCTGTAATGCTCAGAGCATATCTGAACCATTTTGGTGACACTAAAATTCAAGAATATAGAAAAAAATAAACCAAAAGCAGACAGCAAGAATGGGAAGATAACTTAAAATGTATCATAGGAGCATGGATTTTAAGAACTGGGAGTAATCTGGAAAGAGATAAGCATTTTATTAGGTACCTACAAAGTGCTAGATACTATACTAAGGCTTAGACCTGAACTCAGGAAGATATGGTTTCAAATCCAGCCTCAGACAGTTACTAGTTGTATGACTATGGTCAAGTCCCCTTACCTCTGTCTGCCTTAGTTTCCTCAACTGTAAAATGGGGATAATATTAATACCTATATTCTAGTGTTTTACTCAAATGAGATAATATTTATAAATCTTTTAGCATCCTGCTTGACATATACATAAGTGCTTAATAAACTTTTATGCCCTCCCTCCCTTCACTTTTTATCCCCTGCACCACTTAGTTGCCTCTAGAGAAGACTTATGAGAAGTGTTTTTGTTGACTTTGTTTCTCATATCTTCAAAAGCTTGTCATGGGGTTTAAACTTGTTATTCCTGGCCCTGGAAGTTACAGAAAGTAATAGAGAAACAGTTTTTGCCCCTATATAAGGAAAGACTGCCAAACAATGACAGCTTGAACAAAAGTAGGATGGGTTGTCTTCTGAAGTAAAGCGATCCCCATCACTGAAGGTGATTCAGGATAGACTAGAATAATTTTCAGATATTTAAAGAGGATTCATATTGTTATGAATTAGAGTAGATTAGGAAGGGAAGGGAATAATAATTTACATAGTGCCTATGAGGTGCCAAGCACTATACTAAGCACCTTACAATGATGACCCCTGAAATAAATTCCAACTCTAAGGTGTTTTGAGACTAATTAGTGAGAAAACTAGACTAGAACTCAGGCTGCCAAGGCTCCCAGGCCAGTGCTCTTTCTACTACAACTCTAATGGTTTGAGAAAGATTTAGATGTTGAGAATGAACATGATATCAAGTGGTTCCAGATGTCAAAGGATAAAGAAAACAAAAATCTGCCCATCTCCTGCACTGCATGAGAACAGCTTGGCTCCACACATACGACATTATGAACTAGGTCTCCAAAAACTGAGAGGCGTGGTAATTAAAAAGTTCTGTGAGGGGGTGGAGGAGACATGGAGAAAAGGATGTGATTGACAAAGGGGAATCATATAATAAATAGAATCATATAGATGAATAAAAACAAATAAGCAAATAGAAATGAAATTTTAGGTTGTAACCAAGATGTGAAGAACTTAAATTGACAAATGAGATTGTATTTGAACCTAGAGATAATAGGGAGCCAATAGAGTTTATTAGGCAATAGAGTGATTTGGGCATATCTGTCCTTTAGGAATGTCCCTTTAGCAAGCTTTAACATATTGAGGTGAGAGACTTGAGGCAGAAAAACCAATTAGGCAGGTGTTGCAAAAATCCAGGTGAGAAGTGATGAGGAGGCTGAATGTGTTGGCCCATATGAATAGAGAGAGGGGAAAGATTTGAAAGAATTTTTCAAGGTAGAATTTTTAAAATCTGGCCAATGTTTGGATAAATAGGGTGAAAGAGAATAAAGAGTCATTGATAATGCCAAGAATATGAATGAATCTGAGAGGCTGGAAGTTTGGTGGTGATCTCAGAGATAGGAAAGAATAGTGATACTAGAGATAAGAAAAATAAGAAATGGTACGGATTTGAGAAGAAAGATCAATAAGTTCTGTCCTGATCATATTATCAACTACAGAACATTTAGTTTAACATGTCCAAAAGGCAGTTGATGATTTATTAGTGGAGTTCAAGAGAGAAAACAGGTTGGGATATACAAATCTGGGAAACATTTATATAATGATGATAACTGAAGCCAATGAAGTCAGTGAGGTCACTGAGAGAGAATATGTACAGAAAGAAAAGAATAGGGCCAAGGACATAGTTTTGGAGGTTGTGTAAGAGGACAGAATAGAATTGATGATTCAGCAAAGAAGACAGAGAAGGCCCAGCCAATCAAATAGGAGGAGAAAGCATATATTAGCGAACCATATAGAAGAGAGAAGTAAACAGTGTCCAACTCTACAAACAGGTTAAGAAGGAAGAATATTAAGAAGCGTTCGTCACCTTAATCAATGAAGAAATCATTAGAAATTTTGGAGGGAACTGTTTCATGTAAGAGATAAGCTCAAGGTTCTGGGTTAAGATGGCGGCAGAGCAAAAAGCAGCTCTTAACCTCTCCTGACCGAAACATACAAGACTCCTAAAGGGGAAATGAAAACAAGTCCAGACAAACGGAGGAACCCCACAACAGGGTGCAGTGTGGAAGGTACGTGGAATCGGGACATTTCCATGCTATAAAGGGGTGAAACAGCTCTCACTAAATCGCCAGCTGAGCAACAACTCCCCCTACCCCCTCCACACACACGACCTATAGTGCCAAAGCCAGATAAAAAGAAATAGAGCAAGTTTGGGGCACCCATCGAGTCATTGGCAGCTCCAGGGCCTGTTCCTGAGAGCAGCAAGATTTAGGTCCCCAAAAAGCTGAAGAACGAGCACAAACTCTGAGTGTGGACATAGAGCTCAGGGTCAGGTGGAGGCGCGGGTGGAGGCAGACACAGGGGCAAGCTAAGGCTCTGAAACCCTGAGTGGGGAACTAGTGCAGAAGGGTATATGATGGTGGAAGCAGCGCCCTGAGACTTGTAAAGAAACCTCCAGCAGAGGATCAAGCAAGGGGGTCCACCAGGGGCCTTGATCTTGGAAAAAACCAGACCTCAGACCTCAGGAGCCAAAAGACCGCGGACAGACCCTGAGCGCGAGGATAAAGCTGAGAAGCTGCTGAGCTAATGATGGCTACCAAGACTCAGGAAGTTCAGAAGAGAAAGATTAACAACAAGGAAGGGAAGTCTTTAACACTCGAAAACTTTTACACAGAGAAAATCCAGACAACCGAGCAAAGAGAGGAGGAGAACAAACAAGCATCTGGACCCTCCTCAAATAAGGAAAATGGGTCACAAGCTATGGAAGACTTCAAAACTGAGATTTTGAGGAAGATGGAAGAGATCTGGCAAGAAAATAACAGTTTAAAAGGTAGAATCTTGCAATTGGAAAGTGAGGCTCAGAAATCAAATGAACTGATAAGCAAATTGAACACCAGAAATGACCAGATTGAAAAGGAAAACCAGTCCCTTTCAGGCTAGAAATGAGCAATTAGAAGTCAATGATCTCTCAAGACAACAAGAACAAATAAAACAAAGTCAAAAGACTGAAAAAATAGAAGGAAACATGAAATATCTCAATGAGAAAGTGACAGACCAAGAAAACCGGTCTAGAAGAGACAATTTGAGAATCATTGGTCTTCCAGAAAAACCAGAAATTAATAGAAACCTGGACTCAATACTAAAAGAAATTATTCAGCAAAATTGCCCTGAAGTCCTACAACAAGGGGGCAATACAGACATTGAAAGAATCTATAGATCACCCACGACATTCGATCCAGATGAGAAAACGCCCAGGAATATAATTGCCAAATTCAAGAGCTTCTAAGTAGAAGAAAAAAATCTTACAAGAAGCCAGAAAGAGACAATTCAAATATCAAGGAGTACCAATCAGGATCACACAGGATCTGGCAACCTCCACGCTAAAAGACCGCAAGGCTTGGAATACAATATTCAGAAAGGCAAGAGAGCTGGGCCTGCAACCACTGATCAACTACCCATCAAAATTGACTATACATTTCCAGGGGAAAGTATGGGCATTCAACAAAATTGAATATTTCCAAGTATTTTCACAGAAAAGACCAGGGCTGAATGGAAAGTTTGATATCCAACCATAAAAATCGAGAAAAACATGAAAAGGTAAATAAGAAACAGAGGGGAAAGAAAGAAAACTAATAATTTTTAAATTTGCCTTTTTAAGGGCCTCAGTGAGATCTAATTATCTGTATTCCTATGTAGAGAAATGCT
>NW_025363668.1:0-2618 GCF_016433145.1 Gracilinanus agilis
TGTTTCGGTCAGGAGAGGTTAAGAGCTGCTTCTTACTCTGCCGCCATCTTAACCCGGAAGCCTCCTTCCACTTTCTTTTAACCATGGTAGTGTGTGGGGAAGCATGACTTAGGAAAAGTTGGGGATGCTACTTTGTAATTATGGCTGCCTTTATTGAGAAGTCCATTTGTCTCTTAAAAGAGATTTCAATTTCCACCTCCATCACCTCAAACCCCTCCTCTTCACCCCAATATCATGCAGTAAAAATGTCTAAGTGATGTTTTATGAACAAATCAACGTTTAGAAATACCAATATCTGGGCATGCTCATGTCTTTATTCAGTTGTAGGGTAAAATAATCAAATTCCTCAATGTTTAAAATCAACTGCTGGGGAATATTCATTATTCCAACATTTATGCCTCAGAATAAAAAAGCTGATAATGTTGAGCATTTTGATTGGCTCATGCTGTCTAGTTCTATTACCCTTTGATACAGCTTCTATTTTAGATTGCCTCTCTGCATGACTTGCTCTGCGATATCATTCACGAGTGACACTGAACGTGGCTCTTTGAGATCTCTGGCATTCATCACCATCAAAGGTTTACTTAGAGCTGTGTGCAGGCCCCTGTAACTGGCCTTTGAGAAGTTACACAGAACTGTGGCTTTTTTCCCCAAAGGTGTTCTTTATGATATAAAGCAGGAAGACAACACCCACTTGCACACTCATAATTTACCTGTCATTAATAATGAAAAATGATTCATGCGAACAGGCGAGAGTTTGAAACTAAAATTTGTTGCCTAGTCAAGCTATCAGTTTTGATGAAATAATGCCACTCAGTAGCTTTGTCAAAGATGGGAGCCTTGTGTCAGAATGACATGGCAATTTGGTGTTTGGTACATTCATCTAGCAGGACTTCAGAATGCACAGACATCTTTAATTTTCAACTCTGGTTATCTTCCTCATCTGTCTCCTGCCAGAATCTTGAACTCTTACCTTAGAATTCTGGCCCCTGGTAGGTTACCTTTTGCCTTATTGCTCCCCAAACTAGGTCTTCCCCTCACTTCTTTTTAATCCACACATCGTGCTACTGCTTGTGCGCCTGTCCTTTCTCCTTCCAGCTCCCTTTTTACTCTTTATTTCTCCCATTAGACTATAATCTCCTTGAGGCCAGAAATGATTTTGCTTATTTATATAGCCTGCACCAGCAAAGTATTTTTTTTATCTATCCATCAAATCAAAAAATTCAGGATAGATGATATCTCCTATTTTCTCACTTTCTTTTCATTCGAAACCAAAGTAAAAGAGGATTTTACCTTTCAATGATTCTCTCAGGAAGGGAATCAGAGAGAGAAGTAGTAAGACTAAAGTGCTTCTCAAATCTGAAGGCAAATGAATATACAAGAATCTGTTCCATGAACACTCGGTTATGGACATGGTCACTCATTCCAGCTACATACTTTACTTTCGGTCAGTAGGAACATGTCCACTAGGGGCTTAAAACCCGACTCTGCATCTGCTCCAAGGTCAAGGTTCAGACACTAATATTACTGCTTTCCTAATCAATCCCTTTCTCTTGTTTCAACATTTTTATATTTAAATTAACAGAATAAATAGCAGCGGGCTATTCACAATTTCTAGGCGACAATTCTTGATGGAGAGAGATTAGGAATTTGCTTGAATTGATACTAAGGCTGCAACCCAGGAGTCTAGGTTCCCAAGAGTACATGTACCACTCCGTTTCTTACAGAAAAATCCACAAAGTAATCCTATCTGTATAAGTTCTATCCTTTTCAAGAGGTAGAATAGTTTAAAATAAAGAGATTGTATTAGCTCTAATTGTACTTCTGAAACCAACTTATATTATGAAACAAGTATAGTGGGTAAAAGGACTAGTTTGGAAGTCAAGTAAACTGCAAACACAAAATAAGTCAAAAAGGCATGTTAAAAAAAGGCATGATAAATCAGTTAAGAAAATGAACATGACCTTAAGCTGAATTAAGAGTAAAAAATATAGTAAAAATAACTAACATATATATGATGTAGATATTTTATGATTTATAAAGCACTTTACAAATATTGCTTCATTTTATCCTGACCTCAAAAAACCCCTGGGAGGTAGGTGCTATTATGATTCCCATTTTACGGACAAGAAAGAGAGATGAGACAGACAGATGTTAAGTGACCTGCCCAGGTTCACAGGGAAAATAAGTATCTGAGGCAAGATTTGAACTCAGGTTTAAACTACAGTTAGAAAGAACATGGCTAAGCTGGAAAACATCCAGAAAGAGGGTTCGAGAATGAAGGACTTTGAGTCCACGCCATATGAGAATTATATTAAGGAACTCTGTGTGTCAGGTCAGGAGAAAAGAAAGCTCAGGGGAAATATGACAATTATGCTCAAGTAAATTAAATGCTATTGTGTAGAAAAGGGATGGGATTTATTCTGCATGACCCCAGAAGACAAAGCTAGTCACAATCAGTAGAAATTGTCAAGAAGCCAATAGAGGCTTGATATAAAAAGAAATTTTCTAAAAATTAGAGCTATCTACATGTCGAATGTCTGTCTCACAATATAGTCAACTCGATAAACATTTATTTAGCATATTATGATATATACTATATAGTAATATAATAATAT
>NW_025363669.1:0-4056 GCF_016433145.1 Gracilinanus agilis
AACCAGTGGAAATGTGCATCGGCCATGGGTGGGGGGAGTGTGGGGAGGTGAAGGGGAAAGTAGGAACATGAATCATGTAACCATGTCAAAAATGAATATTAATAAATGTTAAAATAAATAAATAAATAAATAAATTTAAAAAAAAAAAAAAGAATTCCTCCTTCTCCAAGAAATATTTCCTGTTCCCTTTATCTGGAAGATCTCACAGTGCTTCACATTCTCATGAATTTACTGTTATGATTAAAATTATCTCAAGAGCCTGAATTTTCGTAAGATTACATTTAGGTATTGATTATTTCTGGTTTATCAACATCATAACTGATAAAATGGCATAGATCTCTGTGGTCCTCTAGAATGACCAGGACCCAGAAGTTGAGTCAGGCAGCTTAATAACTAGTTTTAGGAGCTCATTACTCAGTCTCTCAAGCATCCCAAGACATTTGAAAGTGGTGAGCATCTCATTAAGCAGTGGTCCATCAAACTATCCACCCTCCCCAATCCCACAGTTGGATAGACGAAGGTTTTTTTTTACATCTGCAGGAAAAGAACCCTTCTCTCCTTCATTTATTAGCCAAATTCTGTCAAAAAGGAAGACACAAGGAGTTACAAAGGGTCAGACATGACTAAAATGGCTAAACAACTTCTATCTATTGAATTCCTATTCATTCTTAAAGTCCAATTCAATTATCTCCTCTCTGAAGCCCTTGTTCATCTTTCCAGCTAAGTGGCTAAGAGCAAGTCTATCTGCCTCAGTTTCTTTAACTGTAAACTATGGATAATAATAGCACTTGCCTCACAGGATTGATGTGAGAAACAATTGAGAAAATATTTGTAAAGCACTTAGCACAGTGCCTGGCACATAGTAGGCACTTAATAAATGCGTATTACCTGCCTGCCTGCCTTCCTTCCTTGTTTCCAACCCACAATTAATCAAAAGTCAACAAACATATATTTGATGACTTCTATGTGCCAGGCACTATGTGAGGCTTTGGTAATATAAATAATTAAAGTGAGACAGTGAGGACAGGTAGGTGATTCAGTGGATAGATAACCAAGCTTAGAGAGAGGAGGTCCTGGGTTCAAATCTTACCTCAGACACTTCCTAGATGCATGGCCTTGGGCAAATCATTGAAGCTCCATTACCTAGGCCTTACCTCAATTTTTCCTTGGAACCAATACTTAGAAGGTCAGGATTTTTTTTTTAAGTGAGGCAATCCCTGTTCTCAAGAAACTTATATTCTACTAATCACCTCTACCCTCCCTATCCCTTGGACCTCATGGATCCCATTTTCTTTACCTCCTATATGCATTTGTATATTTGTTTCTGTTGTAGTTATCAGTAGATGTGCCTGGAATGAAGAAAATGACAACTACCTTGTCTCTTTAAGGAGCTATTGTGAGGAGCAAATAAGATATATGTGAAAGAGCTTTTGGAAACCAAAGAAAGTAGTGGAGAAACATAAGTTGTCATTAATGCAAGGTCTTACTATAGTTTCACATTATTAGAGCTTAAAATTGCACTAAGACTTTGGGGACTTTCTGTATTATTATCTTGATGGGATCATCCAGGATCCTTGACATGGATACTCCTCCACCATTGGAGACTATAACCCTTCCAAGATGTCTCAGGCACCATATTGCAGTTTCTAGACTTAAGGGAGGTTTCATGAACTAAGGCTCAAATTACTCAGTATTTACTTTACATAAAATTTTATATTGGTGATCTGCATTTATTATCTATGTACACATTGGTTCCCATGAAGGCAGAGATCATTTTAGCTTTATCATTGTACCCTGAAAGACTTGTGCTCTACCTGGCACATAGTAGGTGCTTAATAAACTGATGAATGAATGAATGAATGAATGAATGAATGAATGAATGAATGATGAATGAACCTATTTGGTCACTAAAAAATGCCAGTAGAAGTATAGCCCATGAATTATTTGACTCTATTATAAGATTAGGCCTGAACCACCATAACAGCTTCCTCAAGGGAGGCTTGTAAACTTATTCTATACATGAAAAATATTGTTATAAGATTAGGTCCGATGGTTTTGTGAAACCTTACGGGAAGCTGTAAATTTATAGAATATACTTTTATAAAAATACTGATAATAACTTTTAAAATGTTTTCCCAGATTACATATCAGTACAATTTTTTGATTATCATTTTCTGACATTTTGCAATCATGTTCTCTCCCTCCTTCCCTCTCCTTCACCCTCACCAAGATGGCAGGTAATATGACAAAGGTTATACATGTACCATCATGCAATACATAATCCCACATTCACTGTGTTGTGAAAGACTCATATTGTTTATACAAGAAAAAAACTCAAGAGAAAAAAAGTGAAGAATGATATGCTTCGATTCACATTCAGATTCCATCAGTTCTTTCTATAGTGTTGGATAACTTTTTTCATCACAAGTCTCTTGGAGTTATCTTGGATCCTAGCATTGCTAATAATAGTTGTCATTCATAGTTGATCATCATACATTATTGCTGTTAAATAACATTTTTAAAGGTTAGTAGAGCCATGTCCCTCCAAATTATACTACCATTAGTTTGTTTTTTCCCCAATAACCTCCCCCAAATAATATTTTGCCCTGATTGACATGCAATTTGGCCAGCTCCAGAAAGGTTATGCAAAATCATAGCCTAAGAACTTCACTCTCAGAAGAGTATTTTCTCACCAATTACATGTAATAACAGATTTCCACATGAGTTATCCTAAGTTATAGGACCACACTTATCTCCCTCCCTTCCCTTCCCCCTCCAGATGCTGGCAGGTGATTTGATCTGGGTTATACATATATAATTATGCAAAACATATTTCCATACTGTTCATTTTTGTGAGTAAGCTTGTAAAAACAAAACCCCCAAACATAAACCCAAATAAAGAATTGAAAAATGTTATGTTTTCATCAGAAGAGTACTTTGGAGCACACTCTATCCTTCAGCAGCAGAACACCTCCCGGCTGAAGCGTCCTCTTTCTGCTGAATAAACCAGTCTCTGTGCTCCCCTCTGTGCTCCACAAATCCTTATGTGATTTGTACTCTATGCTGGGGTGTATATCTGAATTCTAAGTTGGTTCCCTTTTCTCTCTCTCTTCTCCATCGCATGCAATAAAGCTTTGCATTGAATTGGCTTCCATTGTTGTTCATGATATTCTCAGCTCTAAACTCATTAAAGGTTGTTTTCCCCAACATCTCTAGCTGGCCCATAGGTCTTTCCTTAGACATGAACTGGGTACCAGGACAAGAATTTAACCAAACTGACAGCTGCACCTACCCTGGTGGAGGATGACACTGCGAGTCTAGCTTTAGAAAGCAAAGGTCATTAGGGGAAGTGTAAGTCCTCCCAGAAGAGATGTGTTCTTTTGTCAAAGGACAAACAACCCAGCAAACAGGATCTCAGAATAGGTTCCCATCAATTTTAACCAGAGAAACCTAGAAATGAGTAGGGGAAAGTCTCTGAGCAATAAAGAAAACAACCGTTCACAAATTCCATTCAGTTCAATTCAGCAAACACCTGTTATGAGAAGGAAAGAGGTAGCTGCATGGTACAAGGGATGGAGGACTGACTGTGGAGTCTGGAAAACATAGATTCCAATGGGGTTGAAAGAACATGAAGTACTTGATTCGGAGTCAAAGGACCTGGCTTCAAATCTCAGGTCTGCCACTTATTATCTGTGTGACCTTGAGTAAATTATTTAACTTCTTTGGGCCTCAGTTTCCACATATAGATAATACAGATAATCTTTAACGTTCTGAATCTATTTTCTGCCACTCCTATATACCAAGGTTGTGCTGGAGTCAGCTCTAACAAAGTTGATTGTTAAATTTTCAGAGTGAGTATTTACAGAGTGAAAATGAATAAACTACACATCAGGTCTGTTTTTTTTTTTTAACCTTACCTTCCATCTTGGAATGTACATATTGATTCCAAGGCAGAAGAATGGTGAGAGCTGGGTTGGGGGGAGAGAAGAGGGAGGGCGAGGGAAGGGAGGACAGAGGAGAGGAGAGGAGAGGAGAGGAGAGGAGTGGAGAGGAGAG
>NW_025363670.1:0-3946 GCF_016433145.1 Gracilinanus agilis
TGCCTTTGCCTGCGCTGCTGCTCTTAGCGCCCTGCTTTCACCCCCGCAGAAGGTAGTGAAAGTCCATGGGCTGGAGATCTTTATTTGCCCCTGAGGCAATGCCTTCAGAGCTTGGGAAAGGCTGAGGTTTAGGGGCCTTTGTCCTGGCTGGAGGCGGTGCCTTCACCCACGTGGGCGCTCAGGGAGAGTCCCAGCCACCTGGGGTCCCTCGTCTTGCAGCGCACAGGTACGGGCTCAGGGGCTGCCAGTGGTTATCTGGTTGCCCCAGTCCTGTTTACCTGCTTATGCGTGTTGTGCGAGGTGTGCGGTGTGGGGGGTGGGGGAGGGGCTTCTTCCTCTCGTGTTTTAGTGTGAACTGTTTCACCCCTTTAAAGTGTGGAAATGCCCCGATTCTGCGTACCTTCAATGCTGCGCCCTGTTGTGGGGTTCCTTCGTTCCTCTGGACTCGTTTTTATTTCCCCTTGAGGGGTTCTGTGTGGTTCGGTCAGGAGAGATTGAGCAGCTGCTCCTTACTCTGCCGCCATCTTAACCGGAAGTTCCTTAACTTCCCTTTTGGATGATTCTTTTAAAAAAATATATACCTATCCAGACACTTTCCAGGTGTGTAACCTTGGACAAGTCACTTCATCCCAATTGCCTAACCTGCATCACTCTTGTGCCTTGGAACCAATACTTAATAGCAATTCTAAGACAGAAAGTAGATATTTAAAATGCATATGCCTAACCACCATTTCCTCAAGAAAATTATGAAGAAACACTCAGGCTGGGTGACCCTGGGCAAGTCACTTAACCCCCATTGCCTAGCCCTTGCTTCTTTTCTGCCTGGGAACCAATACGTAGTATTGATCCTAGGATGGAAGGGAAGGATTTTTAAAAAGAAGAAAAAAAACCACATAGGCTATTATCTCTAATGAAGTCAAATCATATCTGATGTTGTAACAGCGTAATGAAACTGGTGTACAGGTAAAGAGCTAAATTCCAGTGAGCACACTTACACCTTGGAAATTGGCAAATCAGGCCTTAAACAGTTGTTTTGTTGATTGTCTGAAGAAAGTAATGGAGACAACATTAACAGATGCAGATCAAGCATAAGACCTGTAGTCCATTTTCAACTCCTGGAGACCAATTTATTAAATATTTACCTGCATATCCTTTTATACATGACTTGGGGCAAAAACTTCATTAAGTTACCACTTGCCTCAAAGTTGTATACAGAAAAGGCTAGCCATTCATATAAACTAAGCAGAATTATGTGAAGGAGATTGAACACTTAACTAGGGATTAGGGAATCCAAGTTCAAGCGTGGGCTCTGACACTAAATGGCTATGAGGCTGTGGGCATTTAACATCATATTCCCTCCTATGTAGAGCGAGAGGGTTGGATTAGCTGATTTCTAAATTTCCTTCCATTTCTGACGAGCTATAACGAGACGATTTTCTCTCTAAAACTCCAGACAGATTTAGAAAATGGATAGTAATAGTGTCTAGGTTACACTTTAGCGCTTACAAAGCACTTTACCTGTGTTAACTCATTTGATCCTCACAACAACCCTGAGAAGTAGATGCCGTTACTATCCAACTTTTTCAGATGAGGAAACAGAAGTAGGCAGAAGTTAAGCGGTTTGCAAAGTGTTAGAAGCTAGATTTGAACCCAGGTCTTCCTGACTCCAAATCCAACACTCCATCCACTCTACTATCCAGATTGTTTTATATTTACTGAATATTTTCAATGCTATGCAGATTGTGCTCCTTGTGGCTTTGCATTTTTGGGCAAAATTGACTTATTTTCCTTATAGTTAAAAAAAAATCTCATCGGACCTACTCTAAACTCCTTTCTTGTAACTTTATGGAAATCAGAGACTCATGAATCTCGTTTTTGGCTTTGAATTTAGCACTCAGAGGTTCAGTCTCTGTAGTGGTAGAACTAATTAGGTTGTACAGTATATTTAATCTGACGACCATTAAAAGAATTTGTTCCTTCCCACATTTCATGCCTCTTTAAGGAAAAGCATACTTCTGTGGTACCAAAATCCGAACATGTATGCAAGAAAGCACTGAGACAGAATAGGAGCTTGGGCATATTTTTAACTTCCTAAGATTAAAGTGTTTAGTTCCAAATTATTTACACATTGATCTGGGGTCTTGATAGTTCTCTAGCCCATTTTTCTTTCCATTTGTGGTATTGTCATTCTCAACATTTTGAGATATTTCTGCCAAGGAGTGACTAAAACCTGGATTCAGGAAGACTTTAGTTCAAATCCAGCTTTAGACACTTACTATCTGCGTGACCCTAGGCAATTCTCTTAACCTATTTCCCTCAGTTTTTTTCAGCTTTATGATATATATATGTATATATATATGTGTATATGTAATTATAATGTGGATAATAATAATGATAATAGCAGAATTGTGATGATCAAATGAGACCATATTTGTAAAGCACTTAGTACAGTGTCTAACACATAGTAAGTATCATATATTTATTCCTTACCCTCTTTTCTTCATTACTTTCACGTCTGCATCACTAATTTTTTTTACTATGCTTTAGCTTCAACTCCTTCAAAACTGAGGGTTTTGGAGTTGATTCTTTCCATAACCATAGCTAGGATAGAATGACTAGGTGTTTGTTCCACGGCACATGGAATTTAGAAAGCTCTGACAGATAGATAGCATCTATCCTTCAACAACAGAGCTTACCATTAAGCTAGATAAAATAATTAGTTAAAAGAGGAAATTACCTGATGTTATTCAGGGAGGTGAATTCTTGCCTTTTCATCTGATCCTTTTTCCTCTCTCCTCCCTTCTTTCCTATGTGGTAGTCTGCCCAGCAGTAGAATATATGTTTCTTTGTCATGGGGGTGTCCTCCTCACCTACAATTAAGACCATTCTTCAAGATATACTAGTATCTTCTTTCTTCTTTCACTTTTCCTCATCTTACTCCTGCCAAAGTTTATGGTATTTGCTTAGGGCAGAAAAGTTCAAAGTTATGTTTTTGAGCCTCCCAAATACCCCTCTCACATTTGAACTGTTTTATATATTGTTAGAGGTAATAGTTGTATTTCAAAAGCATCTCTTCCAAGCAGCATTAGTCACTGGATAAATTATGAATTAAGTAGCTTGTCTTTAGCACTCTGGTAGATAACACCTGGCCAGTACCTCAAGTTTGAGTTTGGAATGAAATGAAGCACTCATGGAATTATCAGTTAACAAAAGGAAGTTTACGTGGCTATAGCAAGAGAGGACTATTTTCTAGTACTGGTCTTGTTACTGGTCTGCTAGGTCTTCACCTCAGTATATTCGTATCAATACCTTGGTTCATTTGTACTAGAGAGAGCAGGAAACTCCATAAATGGCCCAAAGTTTAGTCCCAGAGCCAACTGAATTTCAAGGACAGTTTCAATACCTCTTTAAGGAAAAATCATCTTAGCCTGCATAGGATAGTGCATTGGGAAAAGCAATCACCACTTATAAGGCAAGGCCCTAGGAAATATTGCTCCTACCATAGGTCATTCCCTTTCCTGTAGCTTTTTGTATGTCCATAGAGCCATCCCTCCTGTAATGATCACAAGTCTAGTCTAGATACACATTCTCACTGAATTATTAGTGCTTTAATGTTTTCCCAGGCATGAAAAATAAAGCAAAACCAAACCCGAATAGAAAAATCAATACTTAACCCTAAGTAAAGAATCTCTAATGATAAAAACCCAAGATCCATTCACTTACATGCAAAAGCTAGATTGGGTGTCTGGTTGTGGGTTTGGGCACAAGAAATGTGTTGAACCTCAAATCCCTTGACATAGGAGGCAATTGACCACTTTTTCTATGTTAAAGGCCAGCCCTAGTTAAAGGACTGCATATCATTTCCTCTCATAAAGAGAAGTAGATATGGTTTTCTTTCTCTCTCTCTCTCTCTCTCTCTCTCTCTCTCTCTCTCTCTCTCTCTCTC
>NW_025363671.1:0-5776 GCF_016433145.1 Gracilinanus agilis
TATAATTTATTGTTATAGATCATTTTGTTTGTTATTAATATTTATTATTAGTCAGATTACTAAACTGGTAAATTAGGGGAGCCCAATAGATTGAGATTACCTTGATTTTAACAAAACACTTGGTAAAGTATATTGTGTTAGTTCTTGTGGGAAAAAATGGAGAGGTGAGAGGTAAGAGCTAAATAATAGTATATTTAGATAGATTTGTAAATGGTTGAATAGCTGGGCCAAAAAAGTAGTTGATGCTCATTGGAAATTGAGACAAACAGGATAATAGATGTTAAATGATTTGTCTAATGGGCACAAGTTTACATTTAAATACCAAAAATTAACTTTAAGCATAAGACTGGAAAAGGATGCCTAGCTATCAATTTGTCTAGAAAAGTTCCCAGATTTTAGATGACTAATTCATTAGTTAGTTAATCTTATATGGAAGTCAAAAATCAATCTTATTCCATATTTGAGAGACATAGTTTTCAGGAAAAATAAAAGAATGGTCCCAGTATACACTGCTCTGGTCAGGACACATTTGGAGTATTTAGTTCTGGGCACCATATTTCAAAAAGGAGATTAATAAACTGGTAAGAATACAAAGAACCAACTTGATGCAGGAGTTGAACTCATGTCATGTAATGATCAGTTGAAGGAACTGGGGAGGTTTAGCCTGGAGAAGAGGAGACTTAGGGAGTCCATGGTAGCTATCTATCTTCAAGTATTTGAAAGAATGTCATAGGCAACTAGGTGGCAAAATGTATAGAACTCTGATACTGTAGTCAGGGAAACCTGAATTCAAATCTGGCCTCAGACACTTACTAGCTATGTGACCCTGGACAAGTCACTCAACCCTATTTGCCTCAGTTTTCTCATCTGTAAAATAAGCTGGAAAAGGAAATGGCAAACCCCTCCAGTATCTTTGCCAAGAAAATCCCAAATGGCAATACAAAGAGTTGGACACAATTGAAAACAATAACATGTAGAAGAAAGCTTATATTTGTTCTGTTTAGCCTCAGAGGCAAACCAAGGAATAATGAGTGAAGTTGCAAAAAAGAGAATTTAGGCTTGATGAAGACTAGAAAAGATCCTGAGATTCTAAATTACTTCAATCCACTAGTTAGTCTGAGTTATGATATATATGGCATACCTGAGTTCGAACCAAAGCTCAGACACTAACAGCTATGTCACTCTGGGAAAGTCACTTAACCTCTGTTTGCCTCAGTTTCCTCAACTGTAAAGAGGGGATCATAAAAGCTTCTATCTCCCAGGGTTGTTGTAAAGATCAAATGAGATAATACTGTAAAGCACTTAGCATAGTGCCTAGCACATAGTGAGGGCTATTTAGATGCTTGGGTTTTTTTGAATCAGTTAGTAACCTAAAAGTATGAGTTACTTTAGTGGGTAGTAAATTTTCCTTCATTGTTGTTGTTTAGTCATGTTTGACTTTACTTGACCCATTTGGGTTTTTGTAGGGTGGGGAGTGGGGGGAAAGAAATTGGCAAAGAAATTGGAATGGTTTGCCATTTCCTTATTCAGCTCATACTACAGATGAAGAAACTGAGACAAAACAGGGTTAAGTGATTTGCCCAGGATCACACAGCTAGTAAGTGTCTGAGGTAAGACTTGAACTCAGGTCTTCCTGGATCTACTTCTATTGCCACTTAGCTGTCACTTTCCTTCATTAGACGTTTCTGAAGAACATAGATAGGACTCTTTTTCAAGTGTGGATTGGGCTAGATGACTCCTTCCTGTTCTAACATTCTTTGATTCTGCCCACTGGGTGCACTGCCCAGGACTTGATGCTGTTTTGGTGGATAAAGCAAAACAGAGTAACCAGTCCCTACCCTTAAGGAGCTATTGTCAAAACTCCTGGACTACATCATCACCAATTCTGGTTGTATCAATCTGCATTAAACCTCATTAATTTAAATTCTCTACCATTTATGAACTCATGCTAGCTCAGAAAAGGGGCAGAATGGGTATATCTTTGAAAAGTATAATATACCTGTACCATCGTCTATCTGGTAAAGAGTTGAACAAATTATGGTGTAAACAGAACTTCAAAGGGCATGTTTTATAGACTTAAAAGGGGAAAATCAATTTTCAAACACATTAGAATCATCCACTTCTATTCAAAGAATTAACATACTAATTAATTAAATTTTATTTATTTTTAAATATTGTTCATTTTTATAAATGAGTAATCTTATAAAATCAAAACCACAAAACATAAACCCAAATAAACAACTGAAAAATCATACGCTTTGATCTGCATTCTAACTCCATCAATTCTTTCTATGGAAGTGGTTAGCATCCTTTGTCATAAGTCCTTTCAAATTGTCCTGGATCATTGCTGAGAGTAGCTAAGTCTATCACAACTGATCAATCCACAGTATTGCTGTTACTGTGTACAATGTTCTCCTGGTTCTGCTTATTTCATTCTGCATCAGTTCATGAAGGTCTTTCCAGCTCTTTCTGAAATTATCCTGTTCATCATTCTTTATAGCATGATGGTATTCCATCATTAATATGCTAATTAATAATTATTTGTATCTATTGATTAAAATAGGTCTGCCAACATCTCTTTGCCCATATTTCATTAACACAATCCAAGTTATCTTCTCTTCTTAAAAGTAACAAAAGTAGGGGACAGCAAGGTGACACAGTAGCCAGGTCCAGAGATGGGAGGTCCTAGGTTCAAATCTGGGCTGAGATACTTCCTAGCTCCGTGACCCTGCACAAGTCACTTAACCTCCATTGCCTAGCCCTTACCACTCTTCTACCTTAGAACCAACACCCAGTATTAACTCTAAGATGAGAGGTAACAGTTTTTTTAAAGTACAAAAGTATATTTGGAAAAATCTAATCTAGACTTTTAATTCACTTATACTAGTCTTTTAGGGAAAATTATTGATATTTGACTAGAATTAGCAGTAGTGGTCAAAAAAGGATGATGTGCCCAAACTTCCTTTCAGAGCACAATTACATATCCTCTTAACTGACTCTGCACCTGAGCCAGGTGCCCCAGCAGGCCCCAGGGAACAATTATCCTGCTGGGCAAAGTGAACACCACCCCAGTAGACATAGCACCAATATTCATAAACTGTAATTAATTTAGGGAGCACTTTCTATTAGACAGCGCTAAAAATAAATGGAGAATGAGGTAAAGAATATTTAAAGCCAACTTTTCCAAAACATTGAAAGAGAGAGGGAAAGAGGGAGAGAGAGAGGGAGGAAGGGAGAAACAGAGATAGAGAGACAGAGACAGAGGGAAAGAGAGTGGAGAGGGAGGGAGAGACAGAGACAGACAGAGAGAGACAGAGACACAGGGAGATGGAGAGAGAGACAGAGAGAGACAGAGACAGGGAAATCATAACAACCTTCAAAAGACAATAAGACTAGTTCACTTATCAGAAAGGAGGATATCAGCATGGACCACATTGGTCAAGCTTCCTCAAGTTTGACCTCCCAAAGTAGAAACAGAGATTTCAGGTTAAAAGGAGAGGATCCTCAGAATCATCCAGAGGGTCCATCTTTAACAAAATGTCTCTATCCATCCCATACTTCTTCATTGACCTGGGAAGCCCTCACACATCAGGCTAGGGCTCCTTAAGAAAGAGTTCTAAAACCCTCTCAGAGGATTTAGTTAGGAGGTACTTATGAAACAATATCCTTCAAGGCCAAACAAGGCAATGATTGTTCCCAGCTGGCATGGGAAGATTTATTCATCTTCTCTGGCCTTCTGTTTAGGGAATGACACCCTACCATACATTGAAAGAGCAGAACATGGCAAATAATGGAAACTTCTCAAGTATGTAATTATGTTGCATGTTGACTTCATTATGCCATCCAAGCAGCTTATTAGGAAATTTTCATGCACCACTCTCCCTAATCAGTGGTTCTGCCTTGCAGATGTGGGTCAGGGAGTCTAGCCTAATGTGTCTCAGCTGTTCTTATTCTAGTGCAGAGTCTCCTGACTGAGGCCCAGCACGCAGAGGTGCACCTGTTGCACCTTTAAACTTAGGCATATGCCTACGGTGTCTATATATAGATGTGTACAAATAGATCAAATCTGTATTTCGTTACTCTGCCAACTGGGGTAAAGGAAAGATGTTAATAGGCAATTGGCACCCATAAGCCCCCACTATTCTTTTTAAGTATAGGAGCCAAAATTAATCCCCAATCCTGGCTTCCTCTCAGGAGTATGGACTTGGTTGGATATGTTTTCTCTCTCACTTGGCATGATAGGTCTGGGTATATGTATGAGAGCTTTCTCTACAATGAACTGCTGCCCCCCTTGGCAAACTGTGTAACAAGGTGATTTTTTTTTAGCCCATGGGATTGGCAGAACAGGGGAATATTGTAATGCGATGTTCAGAAGGTGGTTTCTTTTACCTTGGTGCTTCCTCCCCAGATCCATCAAAGCCCTGCATTCCGCCACACCTGCCAACCTGCCACAATTGCTCCAGAACTGATGATGACAGGTAATCACACTAGACATTTCCTGACTTCCTTGTATTTCCTGAGGACGTGCCTCATTAGCTTTGATCTGGCAAGCTTTCCAGCACTGGATCATTGGTTTATTTCCAGGCTACCCTTCTCAGCATCACTGGAACAGACTTTGACACTTTGAGGACATTGGGAGCTGGCTTGGGAGGGCAAACTGCCCCCACAAGGGGAAATGGTAGGGACTCAAGCCTCAGTGAGCAGGTGAATCAGCTGTGGGATGGAAGGATCTGTCTCTCAACTCTGGGGAAAAGCAGGATTCTCTCTTCATTAACTTATCTACTTTTCTTGGACTGTAGATAACCTAATGAAATGAAATTAGCTGTTCCAGGGTGAAGTGGCTTTAAATAATTCTGTATCTCCCCTCCAAAAATAGCCCAAGAGGTAAATTAAAAGGTTTAGAGATACTATAGTGTCCCTGTGTAGGACACCCAATTCCTTCCAGAAGCTAAAATTAGAATAGAATTCTCAAGATCCTAAAGATTGGAGGAATGAATGAAACATTCTTCACTTAGTAAATGCATTGTAAAATCTGATTGATTGGGCCCTATATTTCTGTGTTTAGCCTCAGTATTTCTAGCATCACACAGTAGGTACTACCCCTTTGAAAGTCCCTGCCCATTATTCACTTCAGTCAATGCCAACTTCTCCCCACCATTCATGCCTTGTCTCCAGATGGAAGTGATAAATGATGCCAGCATCAAATTAGAGAGTTGAGTAAGGCAAGGAGAATGTTTAAAGGTCATTTCTTCTATCCTCCAAAGTGATATAATCATATCTATCAACTCTTTCCGGGAACTCCTAAAGAGGACAATTCCATAGATTTCTTGGTGGCAAGCTTTATGGACTCCCAAACCTCAGAAAATATGCCTTTTTAAAACAATTTTTTTGTTCTGACTCACACACTCCTTTTCCTTCATCATCATATGAACTCCTTCCCCTCCCCCAGAGCCTGAATCCTGACCAGGAAAGAACAACCTGCCAGACTGGGAAGAGTTTCTTTCAAGTTCTGAACAAAGGCTCCTGTACAAGAGAACCAAAGATCTTTCTGAGACTCCTGCAGGCCCATCGATCACCCAAAAACTCTGCCCTCCACTTGACAGTCAATCCCCCAGCTTGGCCAATCACAACCCACCATCCAGCAGTGGTTTCCTAGGTAACCAGCACACTGCTTCTGGCACACAGAAAGTGAGGGAAGGAAGACAAAGGAAGGAAGGAAGGAAGGAAGGAAGGAAGGAAGGAAGGAAGGAAGGAAGGAATGAAGGAAGGAAGGAAG
>NW_025363672.1:0-3180 GCF_016433145.1 Gracilinanus agilis
GGGGGATATTTGCTGATTTAATTTGTCTTTAGAAGTTTTTCTTTTCCCCATCAATTCCTGCATAACTCTATCTGTCAAGCATATTTTTCTCTTGCCTGGATTTAGCCGATGTGGTTTCCCATTGGGAAGGAACTGTCTGAGCTCATGGCCCAGCCTTGGTCCCAGCAATCCATCTTTCCTCTCGCTGCCCATCTGTTTGCTCCCTTTCTGGGCTCTGCCTCTTCCTGATCCTCTGTGATTATTTGTTTTCTGGAGAAAGAGGTCTATACTGCTCCTCCCCCATCGGTGCCACTGATGATGGAGTGTCCAGGAGGTTTTTAAAAGAGGAGGAAGGGATGACGGTGGATGGGCTGAAACCTTTAGTCGGCTCTTCTCTCGCCTCCACAGGTCATCTTCCTTTTGCTCTGATTCTGAGAAATTGGTCCCAAAGCCTCTGAGAGAAAGCCGAGGGGCAGAAACACAAGAAGCAGCTCTGTGGAGTGCTACAGAGGGAGGAGACGGCGATAGCACTCTTGGTGGTAAGTAGAGGAAGGCAGGATTTTGTCTACAGTGTCCAAATAAGGGAGCATGATCATTGGGGAAAGATGGCAGCCCTTCTGGGATAGCTTATTGTGAGAAAAGAAATGCGTTGAAATCTGGGTTTATATTAATCTGCCATTTCTTTATTACATGTGTGGCACTGAGCAAGTCATTTAATTTTCTGGGGAGGCCTCAGTTTCCTAATCTGTAAAATGAGGGGATTAGACTAGATCCACAAATTAATTAACACGATAGAATGCAAGCTTTTAGAGAGCTATTTCATTTCTTTGTATTTCCAAGGGGCAGCTAGGTGGCACAATGATAGAGCCTAGAAGATCTGAATTCAAGTCTGGCCTCAGATACTTATTAGCTGTACGACCCTGGGTAAATCACTTAATCCTGGTTGTCTTGGTCTTCTCATCTAGAAAATGAACTCCAGTATTTTTTCCAAGAAAACTCCAAATGGGGTCACAAAAAGTCAGACACGATTGAAAATCACTAAGCAATTTCCAAGACACCACACAGTGCCTGACATATAAGTAAATAGGCACTCCATGCTTGTTGTACCATTCATTCATTCATTCATTCATTCCTTCCTTCATTCATTCATTCATAAATGCATTTGTTCATTCAGAAAATGCTTTTTGTCTTTATTGTGTTAGACCCTTGGATAGATACCAAAGCTAGATAAGGCGTGATCTCCCTCCTCATGGACTTACAGTCTAGGAAATGGAAGAATGAATGCTACGGTCAGCCCCTTCCAGGTCTAAAATAGTTTTATTCTGTCTTATATGTTTATTGAGCCTGTTTGGTTTGCTAGGAGGTCAGGGCACCCCAAGTCTCCATTTTTCATTTTTTTGCCCTTCTGTTGGAAAGAGTAAAGGCAATGATTCCCCTAAGAATTCTGACTTCCTAGGAGGCAAGCAATAGGGAAAGAAGAAATAATTTTCCAGGGTTTTATTCTTCTAAGTAAAAGTAGCATAATGACATAGAGGCAGCTAGGTAGTGCAATGGATAGAGCACTGGGCTTGGAATTAGGAAGACTCATTTTCATGAGTTAAAGCTAACCTAAGTGGCCCTTGGGCATGTCACTTAAACCTGTTTGCCTCAGTTTCCTTCTCTGTCAAATGAGCTGGAGGAAGAAATGGCAAACCACTCTAGTATCTTTGCCAAGAAAACCCCAAATGGAGTCAAAAGAATCAGACATGACTGAAAAACAAAACAGAAATAATGGCATTTTGGATAGAGCATTGACCTTGGAGTCAGGAAGAACTGGGATGAATGCCTACCTTCAACTTTTCTTATCATGCGACCCTACATAGATGCTTCACTCCTCCATTAATATACCTGTTACTACCCTTGTGTGTGAGGAACTGATTATACAATTATGTCTGCCATTTTAATTGAACACATTAAAAAAGGCAACTCCCTCAAATTTATCCTGAGTCAATGTGACAAAGGAGCAAATTTCAGTTTGAAGATGAAGGAGGAACATCTCCCAAATGAGAGCTGCTACAAAGTGCAATGGACTTCCTTAGGAGGAAGTCACTTCTTGTTCAAGGTTGGGTTGGACAAGGATGGGTTCCTCCAGCTCCAAGGTTCTATAATTCTATGCAATGCAAAGTTAAGGAAGGGCTGCAATCTGTATGGGCAGAGGGAGTCCCCCACCCTGGGAGGCCCCCATATCATCAGATTGGCATTATCTTCTAATGAGTACCTAGGGGGACTTAGGGAGGGGTTCAACAAAGGGCACAGAGTAGAACTTCCAGTTGGTCTTATGTTATGGCTCCTTTGAGAGCTGAGATTTTTAAAGAATCACAGTCTTTCATTTTATAGATGAGGAAACTGAGACTTTGAGAGAGAAAGCAATTTGTCCCAATGAATTATAGGATCACAGGAGGGAAAGCAAGTTGGCTCAAAGAATCACATAGAAAATTGAGTCATAGGGGCAGCTGGGTAGCTCAGTGGATTGAGAGTCAGGCCTAGAGACGGGAAGTCCTAGGTTCAAATCTGGCCTCAGACACTTCCCAGCTGTGTGACCCTGGGCAAGTCACTTGACCCCCATTGCCCACCCTTACCACTCTTCCACCTAGGAGCCAATACAAAGAAGTTAAGGGTTTAAAAAAAAGAAAAGGAAAATTGAGTCATAGGATCATAGATTTAAAGATGGAAGGGACCTTCTTTTATATTTTTTTATTGATTAATTAAGAAAAATTTTCCATGGTTACATGATTCATTTTCTTTCCCTCCTCTCCCCCCACCCCCTCCCATAGCCAACGTGCCATTTCACTGGGTTTTACATGTGTCATTGATCAAGACTTATTTCCATATTATTAATATTTGCACTAGGGTGATCATTTAGAGCAGGCGTCGGCAACCTTTTTGGCTGTGAGAGCCAGAAACGCCACATTTTTTAAAATGTAATTTTGTGAAAGCCGTACAGTGCTCACAGTGTGTGCTCCTATAACAGCACCTGAAAAAAAATTGACTTTATGGCTCCTGCAGAAAGAGCCATACGTTGCCAACCCTTGATTTAGAGTCTATATCCCCAATCACGTCCCCATTGAACCATGTGATCAAGCAATTATTTTTCTTCTGTGTTTCTGCTCCCACGGTTCTTTCTCTGGATGTGGATAGCTTCTTTCTCATAAGTCCCTCACA
>NW_025363673.1:0-5030 GCF_016433145.1 Gracilinanus agilis
CTCTCTCTCTCTCTCTCTCTCTCTCTCTCTCTCTCTCTCTCTCTTTCCCATTTCTTTACTTCGTATCCCTGATATCTAGTACAGTGTCTAGCACAAAGTAGGTGGTTAGTAATCTATTGCTTGATGGGACTTAAATAGCAGTACTATTAAAAAAAACAGTAAGGTGGAAGAGATATTAGAAATTCATCTCCTAGTTTAATGCTCTCCTTTTGTAGATGTGAAGGCTGAGGTTCTGAAAAGGGAGGTAGGTAATATACTCAAACTTGCCCAAATAGTGTCAGAACCTTGACTAGAAATTTCTGCAAGTCAAGAAAAGACTAGATTAAGAATCAGGGTCCTGAAGGTTTGCTTCTTACTAACAATATAATTTGAGGTAAACTATTTAATCTTTGTAAGCCCCAATATCCCCTTGTATAAAATAAGAGGAATGGATTAGATGACTCCTAAGATCCCTTCTAGCTCAAAGTCTTTGACTTATGACTTAGTCTATGCTTTTTCCCATTATATTATATGATTTCTTTCCATGCTTGATATAGGCCATGACCTTCAGCAGTTTACTGTCTTGTTAAGACTCAATCAAGCAATCAATAAACATTTATTAAGTATCTAGTATATTCCTGGCATTGTGCCAAGAGAGGAAGATACAATCAAAACCAAAAGGAAATCCCTGCCCTCAAGGATATTACAATCAAATGAACAAGTTTTTGTTGTTCAGTCATATCTGACTCTTTGTGACCCCGTTTTGTTGTTTTTGTTGTTGTTGTTGTTTTCAAAAATACTGGAATGGTTTGGCATTTCTTTCTCCAGCTCATGACAGATGAGAAAAGTGAGGCAAACAGAGTTAGGTGACTTGCCCAGGGTCACACAGCAAGTAAGTGTCTGAGGCCAGATTTGAACTCATGAAGATGAGTCTTCCTGACTCCATGCTTGGCACTCTCTCCACCGCACCAACTAGCTGCCCTCAACAGACAAGACACATGAAACAAAGAGATGATGAAAGACCTTATATAATACCAAACTGAATATGGTTGAGTAGCAACAACCAATGTTGTCCCAAGGACAGAGCAAGCCAAGCTTTATCCCAGGATGCTGAAGCATTGATGGCATACTTTCTCCTCCACCTTCATCCAATTCACCGCAAGGTTAAGTCCTTCTCTAGCCTGACTCTTCTCCACTCCCCCAAGCTTCTATATTGGCTTCTTTGACTGTGGCCTCATTCATATCTTAGGGTCACAAATTTCTAGTTGAAAGAATCTTAGATTTCATCAAGTTTTTCCCCATCATTTTACTGGTGGGGAAATTGAGTCACGGACATGTTAAGTAACTTGCCCAGGTTCATAGCTAATAAGTGTCGAAGGTAAAACTCAAACCCACACCTCCCTGACTCTAGGTAGAATGCTTTTATTTAATATATCACAGCTTGCAGGAGTACACCGATGTCTTTGTAGAACTACCATGTGATCGAAGCCTGTGTTCTCTTCTCCCAAGGCACGCAGGATCTGCAGGTCTGAGGGTCTCTCCCAGAATCTTGCAGGAATCAGTACTTGGGAGACCCAGTTGTTAAATATTTAGTGTGAGCATTTATACCTTGGAAACAGCAAACTATGAATGAGGGCTTATTTTATTAGTTAGTTAGCTGTCTAGATTTTAGAAAATGAAGCAAAAGGTTCAGATTAAATTTAAAAGTGTGTTGAGAATACTTTTATTTTTCCCTAAAGAGCTGGTTATTAAACATTTACCTATGCACTCCTGGTCTCTCCTCTACCACATGGAATTGGTCTTAAAAAGTTGATTGGAGGCTATCTCCCTGAGTTTGAGGATTGCTATTTATAACTGAGAAAGACAAGTCCATAAGGAAAGATTTCTACAGATAGTCAAGAAATGAAAGCAACAGTAGAAAAAGTTTCATAATCAGAGAAAATGACCTTAAAACACTGGTAGGATTTAAGGTGAGAAAAGGAAAACTGGGGGCTTTCTAGGGAGTGGGAATTCTTAACATCTATCAATAGTGGGAAGAAAAACTGGATTAATCACTAATTAACTCAGATTTAGAAGGAATCCACCAGGGAGGCAGCTAAGTGACTCAGTGGAAAGAGAACCAGTTCTAGAGATAGGAGAGGGTTCAAATCAGCCCTTGGACACTTCCTAGCTGTGTGACCCTGGGTAAGTCACTTAACCCCCATTGCCTAGCCTTTACCGCTCTTCTAACTTGGAATCAATAAATGGTATTGATTCTAAGACAGAAGGTAAGAGTCTTAAAAAGAAATACAACTCAAGCAAAACTTCTTAGATAGAGCACCGGGCTTGGAGTTAGGAAGACCTAAGTTCAAATCCAGGCTCAGATACTTACTAGCCGTGTGACTCTGGGTCAATCACTTAATGGCTATTTGCCTCAGTTTCCTTATCTGTAAAGTGGGATTAATAATTACATATAAGTATATATAATAATAAATTGATAATAAATAATAAATAAATAATAAATAATAAAGTACTTACTTCTCAGGGCAATTGTGAGGATTAAATTAAATCACAATGGTAAAGTGCACAGTGCCAGGCACGTAGTAGGTGCAATGTAAGTGTTATCTATCATTCCTGTGAGGCAGTTAGTGAGGCAGTAGAGATAGAGTGCTGAACCAGGGTCAAGATGTCCACAGTTCAAATATGATCTCAGATACTCATTGGTTCTATAACCCTGGGCAAGTCACTTAACTCTTGTTTGCCTCAGTTTCTTGAATTATAAAACAGGGATAATCAGACCTATGTCAGAGGATTGTTGTGAGGATCAAATGAGATAATAATTGTAAAAACAAAGCAAAAGGTTAATATGGGATCTGGCAGATACTAGGCATTATTTAAATACTTATTACTTTCTCTATATGAAGTCTTTCTAATGCCCAACTCGCGTCCCACTTTCTAAACTAACTTGTATTTTGCTACTTTATATTTATTTTCATTTTCATTTCATTTATTTATTTTTATTTCATTTATTTTTATTTTCATTTTCATTTCATTTATTTTTTTCATTTATATTTCATTTTTATTATCTTCATATTTATTGTGTCACCCATGAGAATATAAACTCCTTCAGAGTATGGATTGTTTTATTCTTTTTAATTATGGCTCCAATGTCTGACATAATTTTTGCACACAGTAGGTGCTTAATAAATACCTTTTTGCCTGACCTCGGTAATCATCTAGTCCTACTTGTTTATTTTACAGATAAAGAAACTGAAGCTTACAGAAGTGGACTTGTCCAAGGTCACTCAGTAAAATTTTAGAGTCAAGACTTGAAGGGGGTTCCCCTCTCCTCCCCTGACTTTCTGAACTCCTTCCTGAACTCCTTCCTCTATACCCTTTAGGGATTGTTAGGGATCTACTCAATTTGCTAATGAAATGAGCCAATAAGTGCAATGGCTACACTAATGTGAATGAAGATAATATTGAAAGAAAACAATAAGATTTGGGGGAGCCTTGAATGCTAATTCAACAGGCCCTTGAGTATCTAAGAGGCAAATAAACAAAGGTTCTTTTCCCCCTCAACTTGATGGACTTCTAGAATCAAATGCTGACAAGGTGATTCATCCTTTCATAGGACAAAAAGGTTTATTTTTTCAATTCTCTGATTTTTGACCTTTTAAAATAATTACACTTCGAATGCATTGCTTAGATTTGATCTTTTCCTTTACAGACTTACCTAGCAGGAAAAAGTAATAAGTTTGGATTAAAAAGCAATGGATGAGAAAACAATGGACTTTAGCCACTAATAGGTGAAATCTCTCCCTGTAGGAGAAGCAGCAGAAAGACCCAGACTTCAGAGTTCAGTCCTGACTCAGCTCCTTATTCATTGTATGACTTTGGTCTAGTCTTTTCCTCTCTCCACATCTCAGTTTCCCATGTAAAATGAAGTGAGTTGTATTAGATAGCTAGAACTGAGTGAGAACTTTGAAGTCTATAACGCTCTTTATATGTATCAGTGGTTCCCAAACTTTTTTGGCCTACTGCCCCCTTTCCAGAAAAAATATTACTTAGCCCCCTGGAAATTAATTTTTTAAAAAATTTAATAGCAATTAATAGGAAAGATAAATGCACCTGTGGCCATCACTGCCTCCCTGTATCACTGCAGCACCCACCAGGGGGCGGTGGTGCCCACTTTGGGAATCACTGATATATATCATCTCATTTTATCCTCACAACCATTCTAGGAGGAAGGAATTGTTATCCCATTGTACAGATTTAAAAAAATGAAGCAAACAGAGGTTAAACACCTTGTCAATTTGCTGGTAAGGTAGGTAGAATGCCAGATCTGGAGTAAAAGAATTGTTCAGTTGTTTTTCAGTCATGCCCTACTCGTCCTGACCCCATTTGGGGTTTCTTGGTAAAGATACTGGAGTGGTTTGTCATTTTCTTCTCTAGTTCATTTGACAGATAAGGAAACTGAAGCAAATAGGGTTAATGGACTTGCCCAGGGTCACTTAGCGATTTGAACTCAGGGAGAACCATCTTCCTGCTTCTGAGCTTGGCATTCTATCTGCTATGACTTGGATTTGAATGCAGCTTCAGACACATTGTCCTAGGCGACCCTAGGCAAATCATTTAACCTCTGTCTGCCTCAGTTACCTGATCAGTAAATTGGAGATCATCATAGCACCTACTAACCAAAAGAAATATTATTTGTTGAATGACTTGTATATGTCTACCTCCAGAGAAAGAATTGATAAATAGAAGTAAGAAAGCTATAGTTTTCTATATACAAATATCTTTTTGTTAAACAATGTTTTCTCAAGAGCTGGACTGGGGGTCCTCAAGAGGGACTGAGGAACAGAGGGAGGAAGATACCTGGGAATTTTAATGTAAAAAACAAATGAATAAGTAAATTTTAAAAAATAATAGCATCTACCTCACAATGGTCTTGTAAAGGGCTTAGCACAGTACGTAGTAAGCACTATATAAATGTTAGCTACTATTATTATTACTCAGCATTGATCAGCTACTAAGAACTGAGTTCAAATCTAGCCATTCAAACTGAGATC
>NW_025363674.1:0-2509 GCF_016433145.1 Gracilinanus agilis
GAGAGAGAGAGAGAGAGAGAGAGAGAGAGAGAGAGAGAGAGAGATTGAGAATGAATAAGAATGTGGGATTGGGCAGAATAGTGGGAGGGGAACAACCAAAGAACAAAAGTACTTCCTAAATATCTTGTTAAGAATTTCTGCCTCCCCACAGAAATACAGAATTGATGTATTACTTAATGTTAGAAGTGATATAATGTGAACTTTCATTCTTGATCTATAGCTTAGACTACTTGTAGGAAAAGCAAATTCTAAGATGTTATTTTTAAATGACACATTCTTTGTTCAAATCCCAAAATGCAGTGAGTAATTGATGAATATATTTAATACATTAGCATCAATTTGATTTATTAAGAACTTTTTCCAATTCATGTAGCAGGAAGATTAACATTTACTTTCCTTTTATTTAAAATAAACAAGTTGGGGCATCTAGGTGGTGCAGTAGATAAAAGAGCTAGACCTGTAGTCAGTAAGACCAAGTTCAAAGCCAGCCTCAGACACTTACTCTGGGCAAGTCACCTAATCCTTACCTCCTTCAATTTTCTAATCTGTAAAACAGAGATAAGGAGCATGTCAACCTCTGAAAATAGGTAAGGATAAAATGAGATATTTGTAAAGTGCTTTGTAAATCTTAAAGTATTATATAAATGCTAGATGTTATTATTAACAAAAACTATGCTTCTAGTCTCTTTAAGCAACTTGTTTATGTCATGTTCATGATATCAGAATCATCTGAATAGATCTACTGAAAAAAGTTGTGAGAAACTATCTTCCTTTAATTTAAAAAGTCACCTTTATTTTATTTTCACCCCTAAATTCTTTCCCTCTCACCTTTCTCCCCCTCAGTTGAGAAAAAGAGAAAAACAAAACCTGTTATAAACATGTGCAATCAAGTAAAGCAAATTCCAACATTAGCTACTTTTAAAAAATGATAAACTTTAATATACTATATACTCTCTATCTAGAGGTTGATAATATATTTTGTTGTATTTCTGTAATTGCAGTTGGTCATTGTATTGATCAGAGTTTCTAAATCTTTCAAAAAGTATTTAATTTTATAATGTTTTTTTAAGTAAGTTTCTTGATTTTGTTCACTTTACGTTAGTTCATACAAGTCTTCTTAAGTATCTTTGAAACTACTCCCATCATCGTTTTTTTTTTTTTTTTTTTTTTGAATTCACATTTTTATTGGGTTTTCTTTTGTTGTTCTGGATTGGGGAATAGATTATACTGGGAAGGAAAGGAAGGATTTTCTGCTGACCAAAAAAATTTTTTTTTTTAAATCCTACTGGATTACTTTGTGGAATGCCAGATTCTACAACAAAATGATTTCCATGGAGATGAGATATTTTGTATAGCTGCCTCCTTTCCCACTCTTCCACCAATAGATTTTGCAAGTCTGCAGCAAGGATACTCACTTTTAAGTCAGAAATAATGGAGTTTTATTATTCATCACCCATAGAACGCACTTATAACTGCTGAAGATCTCAACTCCTCAAGTCATCCTACCACCCTCCCCACTCACCCTCTGCCCTTCCAGGGGAATCTCTCTTGGAAACACGTAGAACATTTTTGTATCTTATGCTTGATTTTTCTTCAAAACGAATCACAAACTATAGTACACAGGGAGGATGATGATGAGAATCCAGCAGTGGCATGTAAGAAACAACATCACGGTGAATTCATCACTGTTGGCAGGAGGGCAAAATGCCACGGGGGGATGCTAACTATGCACGTTTTTGGTTCCTTTTTCTCTGTCAACTGAGGCCTTTTTGTGGCTACTTCTTCTTTACCTCTGACATTCAGCTATGATTCTGGAGTGACAAGGTGGATTCAAAGGAAATGACTTTTTAGTCAGAGTCTGAACTCTCATTTGATTTAGATTTGTGCTTTTTTTTCTTTTTCTTTCTCTTTTTCTTCTCCTTTTTCCTTTTCTTATGTTTCCCTTTCTTCTTTCTCTTATGCTTCTCCTTACATTCTGAGGAGCTGGAACTACTGCCATCTTCATCTGAGGTAGAATCTTCTAGTAGCTTCTTTAACTGCTGAATCCTCACGTCTTTTTCATGCCGCTTATTCTCTCTTATGATGTCATACATGGGATCTTCATGTGCAACTCTGAATTGTTCTAATTTCTGATTGCCTTTGATAAAGAATGGGCATTCTTTGTCACCCGTTCTATGTCCATACCGTTTACAGCGCCAGCATTGCATAACCTTGACTTCTTTCCCCAGGGGCATCCAAAGTCCTTTAGTTGGCGCGTGAGCCAGAAATTCTCTAGCATGTTCATTGCCTGGTACATCTGGGATACAGTCTTCTGGCTTAGTCTCATCTTCCTTAATAAGTCCCGGAGGAGGTTTTTCATAAAAGGACTCGAGGTGCTGCCGCTGCTGCCGCTGCTGTGCATCCCGCCGCCACCGCTTCTGCTCCTGGCGCCGCTGCTGCTCCAGCTCAGCAACCTCCCAGGCCCGCTTGGGGCCGCCCCGGCGCTCCGGGCCCGCAGCTGCATCGGGCC